>NC_069506.1:302495104-302795104 GCF_027579735.1 Bombina bombina | reverse complement strand
GAAGAAGAAGGATTAGGACACAAGGAAGGAACCACAATCTCCTGATTGATGTTGCGATCAGACACAACCTTAGGAAGAAAACCCAGGCAGGTACGTAGGACAGACTTAACAGCGTATACTGTCGGCATTTATCATTGCACAAGCAGTTCTGGTGAACTGCTTGTGCAATGCCGCCCCCTGCATATTCGCGGCCAATGGTAGGACCGCTGCTTCTTAACTCCTGTTTCCGGTGAGCCTGAAGGAATGGGCAGAAACAGAGGTATACAGCCCCATTCAGGCCATGATAAATCGGCCACTATAAAGCAAACCACATACATTTTATACTCTGCAGCTGATGAAAAAAGTAATTGAAAACACATTAAGAGAAAAACAATATTATAGTATACTGTCCCTTTAAATGCAGACAAGTACATGTACACAATGTGATAAAGTAATGAGATCTGATTAGACCTACAAGCTCAAACCATTATATGAGGTTGTGGTTTAAAAACACAAAATCAGCAATTTGATATACACAAATAAACCTTAAGGAGCCTATTTATCAAGTGTCTGGCGGACATGATCTGCTTTAGCGATTATGTCTGCCAGACATCGATAGATTTATCATTGCACAAGCAGTTCTGGTAAACTGCTTGTGCAATGCCGCCCCCTGCAGATTTGCGGCCAATGTTAAGACTGCTGCTTCTTAACTCCTATTTCCGGTGAGCCTGAAGGAACGTGCGGAAACAGGGGTATACGACCCCATTGGGGCCATGATAAATCGGCCACCATAAAGCAAACCACATACATTTTATACTCTGCAGCTGGTAAAAAAAAATTGAAAACCCATTATGGGAAAAACAATTTTATAGCATACTGTCCCTTTAAATGCAGACAGCGTATGCTGTCGGCATTTAGCGAGGTCGAGCAGACATGATTTGCTACAGTGAATCATTTCCGCTCGACCTTTGTTAAATTTACCCCTAGGTCTTCATTCGCGTTAACCTGATAAGTACAAATGTTTTCATTTGTAATATGCGCGCAAGTTTGTGTGGTCATAGTGGGTAGGTCATAGAAATTGGCACATACAGGTAGCAGGGTGGATAGGTTTGAACATCAGGCATGGGGCACATGCAGATAGCAGGAGGGTACGTCATGGAAGTTGGCATAAGGCACATACAGGTTGCTGGGTGGATAGGTTTGGATACCAGGCATGGGGCATATACAGATAGCAGAGGGGTTACATCAGGGAAGTTGGCATAAGGCACATATATAGCTAAGGCACATACAAGCAGCAGGGTGAATAGGTTTGAACACCAGACATGGGGCACATATAGATAGCAGGGGGGGTAGGTCAGGGAACTTGGCATAAGCTGCATACAGGCAGCAGGTTGGATAGGTTTAAACATCAGATATGGGTAGCACATGTAGATAGAAGGTAATGTAGGGCAGGGAATTTGGCATAAGGTACATACTGGCAGGAGGTTGGATAGATTTAAACACCAACCATGGGTCACATACAGATAGCAGGGGGTGAAGGTCAGTTAACTTGGCATAAGGTACATACAGGCAACAGGTTGAATAGGTTTGATCAACAGGCATGGGTCACATACAGATAGCAGGGGGTAGGTCATTGAACTTGGCATAAGGCACATACAGGCAGCAGGTTTGATAGTTTTGAACACCAACCATGGGGCACATACAACCAGGAGAGTCAGCAGAACTGGAGACCTGGCATAGGGCAAACACAGGATGCAGGGTGGGTAGGTCAGAAAACCAGACATAGGACGCATATCACCAGGATGAAAAAAACGTTTGTTGTAAGTTAGTTCTATAACCGATGAATAGGTTGATGTTTAAAATTGATTTTAATATCACTATTAACATACAGTATATGCAGTAAAAAAAGCAAATTTTCTATGAACCAAGTGACACCCTACCCAGGACCTCTCATTCTGATGCAATTTCACCCAGGGACCCCTCCACTTCTGACCTGACCCAGCCCACTGTATAGCTTTACCAGCTTAAAGGGACAATGAACCCAATTTTTTTCTTTTGTTATTCAGATAGAGCATGCAATTTTAAGTAACTTTCTTATTTACTCCTATTAGCAACATTTCTTCATTCTATTGATATCTTTATTTGAAAAGCAAGAATGTAAGTTTAGATGCTGGCCCATTTTTGGTGAACAACCTGGGTTGTTCTTGCTGATTGGTGGATAAATTCATCCACCAATAAACAGGTGCTGTCCAAGGTTCTAGACTTTCTTTTTTAAATAAAGATAGCAAGAGAACGAAGAAAATTTGATAATAGGAGTAAATTAGAAAGTTGCTTAAAATTGCATGCTTTATCTGAATCACAAAAGAATAAAATTGGGCTCAGTGTCCCTTTAATGCCCGCTAAGCAAATGACCACACTTTGACAAAAGGGTAAAGGAGACAGTTATTACAGCATTTTGTACTGTGGACCAATGTATCACCATAATATACAACAGTTAATGTAAACTGAGGGATACTTGAAGAATAAGCTGTCCCCAGCCTAGAAGGAGTTATTGCAGCAGAGTGTTTGTGTTATTTGTCTGGTAGACACCAGTACTGAAACAGAACCTCTCAGAACCTTTCTAGTTTCTTATACACACAGAGAAGTGTCTGCTCTGTGCTTATTTTGTTCATTTTCAGGACTTTACTCTTCTGATTTTTAATTACATGTTTCTGACATATTGATCCCTGGGCACAGCATGAAGCTGCCCATATGTAGCCATCATAAGTTATGTGAGGGTTTTAAATTGCTCAAATCTGCCTTTTCTTTATCATTTGCAAATATAATAGTTTACATCCTATTTTAATTAGATTGTAACATTGTTTAGTGGCTCCTGGAGGCTGCAGGGCATGGACGGAGGGAGCTTTGACCGTGGAGGAAGAGGCCCCCCCTTTGTTGAGGTAAGGGTAGGTGGAGATATAGGAGGAGTTTGAGGGGAGGCTGAGCGGGAAAACCAGCAGAATTTTATTATTTAGATGAAGTGAAGCATCTCCCTCCCACCCGTCCCTAGTTTGTTGGCATCTGTGTTTTTTGTTTTGTCATTTTAGGTTGCTGTCGCAGTTGGAAGGCGGGGGTGCTAGCCCTTAAATTACAGAAAAATTATGGCCAATGGTTAGTGTGGTGGTATTTTGCATTCCCATGGGAGGAATTCAAGATGGGGGTTTCTAAGGGCAAGGGGTTCTTTAGAAACTTAGATATGGAGGAATGCTGATGGGTCAAACCATTTGCACGGTTGGGTCCAGTAAAAGGAGTTACAACCATAGTTAAAGATATGAAAATTAGGAGGGACTAGCGCCGCTGTGGGTTAAAGTGTAATATGTTTACAATTATTTGCACTGTTATTTATTTATTAAGTTATTAAAGTTTTACAAAGTTTTTTATTAATAAAGGGCTGCGGTCAATTTGTACCAAAGCTAAGTCTGTTGTCTGTTTATTTATGAGGGTGGTTGTGGTTGTTGGAAGGATTGGTATTGGAGTGTGTTGGTGGCTTGGGGGCCGGAGATTGACGACATAAAAGGTCAAGATACTGATTAGAGATTGCCATGACCACACTTCCAGGCAATATTAGTGTTAATATCTGCCACTCTCTGGGTCCCTTCTGCGTGCAGCCACAGGAAATCAGTTTTATTAACACCAGAAAAGAGTTTTTTAATGTCTGATCCTTTTTGTGATAACATTGAAATCAAGCCCATTGTCATCAGCAATTAAAACCATCAGTTGCTGCTTTTATTTACTGGCTCTGGAATCAGAACGATGACATTTATGCTGAATTCTAATTAAAAAATGTTAAGAACAGGAACTGCCAGCGCTGCCCAGCCACAAGGTTTATGGGGATACTAAGAAGTGCTGGGAACGAGATAGATGGATGTTTCCCAGAAAAAGAACCAGCATTTAACACTTATTTTACATAGAAAGTTGTAATTAGTGTCAGGCTGTGTAATTAAAAGCGCAGACAATCAGGGCTCTCACAGTCAGTTGGCAACAATTTAATTTGTTTTTATTCTGAAAAAATATTCTCTTTAATCCCATGACTGCCAAACAGGTCTGTAACAGTTCTGCCACATTGTATAGAAGCCAAGGGGTTAATTCACTATAATGAAAGCAAAGAGTTATATAGCGAACCCCCAGAACAGTATTGAGGTAATATTTCCACAGAAGCACTAATCCCAATAGGGGGCATGTAAGTCAGTCTGTTTATGTTTGTATTGTATTTTTAAACACATAGGTAAATGGGTGCTGCAAGCAAACGTGCACAATGCAGGGATTGTGCAACTGCCATTTCTGATTGGCTTACCAGCCATGTCCTGCTTGTGAGGAGGGCTTCTGACTCCTTAGTGTGTCTTTGCTCATGTTTTTAATCATAGAAAGCTGGAATGAGCCATATAAAAATGACATCCTCTAACAAAGTGTATCAATACACCGGAGATGTCACATGTCATACTCTGCTTATCCAATGACCCTGTTATAAGGTGTCTCAATATCTCAAAGTTATCACACAGTACGGCCATACTCTGCTCATCCAATGACCCTGTTATAAGGTGTCTCAATGCACCACAGATGTCACACAGTACGGCCATACTCTGCTTAGCCAGTTACAAGTTTACAAGGTGTTTCACGACAGACTGGTCCTAAAAATAAAATAAAAAAATCTGTTTTCTAGGCTGAATTATATCTGCCTCTCAACAGGTCCAAAGTGTAGTATTTGGAAAGCAATTGTTAAATGTTCCCCATATAAGGTATAGAGGGGTTTATAAGGGGGCTGAATGCTTTGGAAAACCATTAGATATATGGGTCATCATGGGGGTTTACAAATGTACTGTATTGGAATTTATAAGAATTTGAAGAAAAAAAAACCTCATCCGATAATAATCATAACGTAATTTGGATAGACTGGAATCTAAGCCAGAACCAGAGAAATGCGTCTCATTTTTCTTTTTCTAGCAATTCGTATTTTGTAGTTATATTTTTGTGTCTCGTTAATATTAAAATATAGACATGTTTTTTATCTCTTCAAAATTACTTTCCTTGCATGGTTAGAGGATAGATACCCTGGGGAAAGCTTAGCACGTGCACAGATCTTATTATCTGTAGGGCCTGTCTTAAAGCAATAATTTATTGTACCCCCTCATACAGAGCTGAGAAATCTGTTGGCGCATTTCAACAGATAATAATTTCTGAACTATCACTCATATTGTTCCAGCAATGAAAGAATACTTCTGCCGTTAATACCCCTAAAGCACAAAATTGTTAGCTCCTAAAAACAACACAAATGTGTTATTTGTCTCATTAATCTTGTGATTTATTATTAATTTTAAAAAAAAGGACAAGATTAAAGAGAAACAAAATGGTGGTATTGTGGTTTTATCTGTTACCTTAGAGATGCAAGTGCCTGTATTTTAATTAATTGCTTTAATAGTATGTAGGTGACATTCGTGCAATTAACCTGTTGGGGTCTATTTATTATGGTGAGAGCGAACATGATCCGATACGCTGTCGGCATTTATCATTGCACCAGCAGTTCTTGTGAACTGCTGCTGCAATGCCGCCCCCTGCAGATTCGCGGCCAATTGGCCGCTAGCAGGGGGTGTCAATCAATCTGATCGTATTCGAACGGGTTGATTTCTGTCGATTTCTGTCCGCCGCCTCAGAGCAGGCGGACAGGTTATGGAGCTTGATAAATATGCCCCGTTGTGTTACAAGTTATTGAGTAGGTAGTGTTTTTATGTGGAGGTCAGATAATCCAAAGGTGCGCAAGGCTTACTGCGCTAATGTTGATGGTGTGTTAGGAATACTTCAAATACCTATGTTCTAAACTTAGAAGAAAATGTTCTTTTTATTATTGAATATGTATATATATATATATATATATATATATATATATATATATATATATCTGTATATTTTATTTGTAAAAAATATCTATCTATAGCTATATATACAGTGGCATATTTTGGTTTTGTGCTGCCCTAGGCACTCAAAATTCTGCTGACCCGAGGCTTTAGAGCAAGAAGAATTTGAGGGGCTGGCTACATAGTAAGATTTTAGGAACAATCCAGCAGAAAAAAAAAATGGGAGAATAGTTTTTTTGTAATAATATATAAAAATGATTACTCTACCGTGGCCCTCCATAGCTGTACTCCCTGCTATGGAGGAAATAAAGTGCATGAGCCTGCACAAATCTCTGTCACTTGATTTCAGGGATCAAATAGGCAGGCCCCCCGGTGGCTCTGACAACACGCTAAGCTTTTAAAAACTGCAGATGTGAACTAAGATAAACTGGGAGCTTATACGTCTGCCAGGAAAACCTTACTCTTGCTGTGTCAGCCTGTCATGGAGCTTGATGCCCCTTGTTTCCTGAAGCCTCGCCGGAAACAAAAGTTATGAAGAAGTCTAAAGACCGCAGATCCATAACTTGTCCGCCTGCTCTGAGGCAGCGGACCGAAATCAACCTGATCTAATACGATCGGGTTGATTGACACCCCCTGCTAGCGGCCGCGAATCTGCAGTGGGCGGCATTACACAAGCAGTTCACAAGAACTGCTGGTGCAATGATAAATGCAGACAGCGTATGCTGTCTGCATTTATTGATGTGCAGCGGACATGATCCGCTAAATCGTATCATATCCGCTCGCACTATGATAAATCTACCCCTTGGTATTTTTTTTAAAGCAGAGAGGTAAGCTCAGGAGTGTGCACGTGTCTGGAGCACTATACGGCAGCAATTTTGCAAGAATGTTATCCATTTGGAAGAGCACTAGACAGCAGCACTATTTCCTGCCATGATGTGCTCCAAATGCCTACCTAGATATCCCTTCAACAAAGAATATGATGGGAAAAAATCAAATTTGATAATAGAAGCAAATTGTAAAGTTTTTTAAAATTCTATGCTCTGTCTGAATCACAAAAGAAAATGTTTGGGTTTCATATCCCTTTAATTTAACCTTTTCTTTTAATGTAAACTATGTGAATGACCTAATTGCCGCTCTTTCATACATATGTATATGCTTCTGTTTCCTTTGTCCTTAAGAGCCGCAATACATAACTTAAAAATGACTTTTTCTTGAAATACATCATTTATCAAAATTCTGTAATAAAAAAACGACTTGCTTTGACGTGTGTATTGAGTGCAAGGAAGATGATGTAGTCACATCAATGTCCCTTTAATATATGGATGTGAAGCAAAGCAAGATGAAAATGACATAATCTGCATTCCTTTTTGCTTTCTTCTATCTTTTATACATGCTGAACTGATTAAATTGATCAGAAGTAGAGCAATTAAAATAGTCTATTTCTCCCTGGGTAATTAACTCATACACTGCCTTCCTCTGAACCAATCATTTCTCTAGCTATACATTTGATATATGCCAGAAGTTTCTTGCACACATAGGTAATAATTTTACTGCTACTTTCAAGTACTGAGGTCATAGGTTGAGGAATGTTCATCTTAAATATATAAATGTTTAGATAATGCCACATAAATGCTGACGGGATGACAGCTTAATAAAATTACTACCACTGAGAGCTCTAGCAAATATATCTTTCTATATTTTATTATCTTTATTTGCTTCTAAAGCACGATTCTTTTTGATAAAAAAATCCTTTCATCTAGCAGAGGAACTTATTCAATTTCCAACTGAATTGCTGTTTTTGTATAAATAAATCTATATAAATTCTGCAAGACAATTAGGGGGTGATTTATGAAGCCGTGAACGCTGCTGTTTCCGCGCAAGCCTTCTGGTACGCCGGAAACAAAAGTTAAGAAGACCGCTGCTCTTTAACTCATTAGCCACCTCTGAGGTGGAGGACAGCAATCATCCCGATCGGATATGATTGGGATGATTGATACCCCCTGCTAGCCGCTGATTGGCCGCAAATGTGCAGGGGGCAGCATTGCACAAGCATTTCACAAGAAATGCTTGTGCAATGTTAAATGGTGACAGGGTATACTGTCGGCATTTATCAATGTCGGGCGGACATGTCTGCTACAGCGGATCATGTCCATCCCCCATTTAATAAATTATCCCCTTAGTCTCTATAGGAGAAATTGTCTAGGTACGTTAGTGAAAGAATTGAGACAATTTTGTATAAGTTGATATTGTTATTTAAAAAGATTCCATGTTGCTACATCAAAGACCATAATATTATTGATTTAGTTATCATTATGAAGGCTTTGGGTTATAGGTCAAAGGGACAGTATACTATAAAATAGTTTTTCCCTTAATGTGTTTCCAATTACTTTTTTGGCAATTAAGAAATTAAAAAAGGAGCAGAAGGTGTCCTAGCCAATTTTTCAGTAAAAAAAGGGCGCTTCCACAGCTCCTTGTCAGCTGTGGAAGCACCCTTTTTCATTCTCCAATTACTTTTTTACCTGCTGCAGAGTATAAAATATATGAGCATTTGCTTTTTAAGGCTTATTTGTGTATATGAAATAGCTGATTTTGTGTTTTGAAGGCACAACCTAATACAATGGGTTGAGCTTGTAGGTATAATCAGATCTCATTACTTTATCACATTGTGTACATATACATGATTCTTTATCTTATATCTGTCTGTAAACCAAAGACCAATACTTGGAGACAACAATGGAAAATTAACATTGTATTACCTTATCTCTTCTATACCCTACTGGGAGTGTAATTTCTTCTACTGGATGTGATTACATTACTTGGCCTTAAGGCCAAAAACTTTCAGGATAGGTGGGGTTACCACAGGCTAAATTAAATATTTCAAATACCAATATAAGGGTAATGGAAATACTTGTAAACAATTTAATACACTCCAGCAGGTAAAGTTGATCATTGGGAACAAATTAAAGGGGAGAACATTTTTGAGTAAATTGTCCCTTTAAGAGTTGGGGGCCCATTTATCAAAGGGCTTGCGGACCTGATCCGACACTGCGGATCAGGTCCGCAAGACCTCGCTAAATGCGGAGAGCAATACGCTCTCCACATTTAACATTGCACCAGCAGCTCACAAGAGCTGCTGGTGCAACGCCGCCCCCTGCTGACTCGCGGCCAATCGGCCGCCAGCAGGGAGCTGTCAATCAACCCGATCGTATTCGATCGGGTTGATTTCCGGCGATTCCTGTGCGCCTGCTCAGAGCAGGCGGACAGGGTTATGAAGCAGCGGTCTTTAGACCGCTGCTTCATAAGTTGTGTTTCTGGCGAGTCTGAAGACTCGCCAGAAACACGGCCCTTCAAGCTCCATACGGAGCTTGATAAATGGGCCTGTTGGAGTTGGGGTTAATGGTTAAATTTAGGAGTAAGAGATTAAGTAGGGTAATTGGTAGTGTTAGTAGTCAAAGATAGGGGTAAGGGTTAACATTTTGGATTGGTAGTTAACATTAGCTAAGGTTAAAGTTAAGAGTTAAGTAATGGAATTGGAATTAGGAGGTATGTGTTGGCATTTATGTGTAGGGAATTTGGGTTGCGGTTGGAGTTAATTTTGAATTTGTTATTTTTTGTGAAATAACTTTGATAAATTTTGATATTCAAATTTAAAAATATTCTATTTTGATTCAACTATATAACAGACCATAATATTGCTGAGATAATGTGGTTAATATAGCAGCTGTTAACATGGGTTTTGGATTAGGGTTAGAGTTGAGGTTAAGGTTCAGAGGTAGTTTGGCCATTGTAACATGGTAGTAATATAGAACACTTTTGGTACAGTGCATGAGCAATAAAACTAGAAATAAAACACATACATACAGTGTGAATTTATAGCGGCAATACAAATGCAATTTTAAAAAGCTGTCAGTTCTAAAAAGTATGTTTTACATAATACAAAGCTGAAAAAAACGCACTTTGTTAAAACAAAAAAGCTCTGGCTGTGGGATATTAATAAGTTGTACAAAAAATATTGTTCCTAAAATGAAACATAAGTTTATTTAAATCATGGAAAGTCTTTAAATACAAAGGGCCTGATCACAAATGGAGTGGTATTTAATGCTCCCGTCCGAGCGCTAACTGCACTAGAGGTGCGTTTTTTTGTGCGCTTTGGGTATTAAAAGTTTAAATTAAAAAGTTTCTGCTTGTGTTAAGTCAATAGAGCAAAAAAAGTTGAAAAAACTCTAACACCCAACTCGTGCGTAAAACCAATCGCATATTCTTAAGTGCGCTAACCCAACCCAAATTTCAGATTCCAATGTTCTTCACATAGAATAATATCTTCTATTTATTAGTAAGTACATATTTCTATATATATCTGATGGTATTTTGGTTCAATATATATCTATATTATATACATTATATACATATACAGGTATAGATATTTACTGATATATATGTAGGAATATCTTTATAAAATACTTTGTGCAGTACATTGAAATGTATAATATTTAAAGTAAATACACAGTTAAACACTTTATTAAAAATGAATAATGCATAAATATGCTTTTTCATGTTTTCGTCTACTTAACTGCAAAGGGCTCCAAAGAACTTATAATGAACTATGTCTATATGTATATACTTATGTATTGATGTGTTTATATGTCTATATGTATATACTTATGTATTGATGTGTTTATATGTCTAAAAATATATACATATGTATTGATGTGTTTATATGTCTATATGTATATACTTATGTATTGATGTGTTTATATGTCTAAAAATATATACATATGTATTGATGTGTTTATATGTCTATATGTATATACATATGTATTGATGTGTTTATATGTCTAAAAATATATACATATGTATTGATGTGTTTATATGTCTATATGTATATACTTATGTATTGATGTGTTTATATGTCTAAAAATATATACATATGTATTGATGTGTTTATATGTCTATATGTATATACATATGTATTGATGTGTTTATATGTCTATATGTATATACATATGTATTGATGTGTTTATATGTCTATATGTATATACATATGTATTGATGTGTTTATATGTCTATATGTATATACATATGTATTGATGTGTTTATATGTCTATATGTATATACACATATAAATACATAAATATATAAGTACACACACACATATATATATATATACATGCACATATTTAGACATTTATATGTATGTACCTTAATGTTAAAGCCCTTTGCCTGCCTTTTTTTTTCTTCTATACTATACTCTAAAACTATACTTTTAAATGTATTTTTTATGTTATTGTGCAACTTTGTAGTTGAGTAAAAACGCTGTGACACACTGCAGCTGCTTCCCGCGACATTGCATCGCTTCTGAAGTTCAAATATTTAAATTCTGAGCACTCAGCTACGCAACCTGACATGGCTCATCGCGCAGAGAGGAAAAGGCATGACACACTGTGCATGCACAGCCACAGCGTCATGCTGCGCGCCACTCTCGGTGTGTCACAGCCTTAACAGTAACCAGAGCTCTCAAGTGGCAATATCCCGACGCTCGTTAAATTCAACTGCGCTCAAGCAACCGTGTTTATTTTCAACTTGCAATATGCGTGCTACTTCCAACATGCAAAGATCTGCAATATACTTCTTAGAGCTTGCGATCAACACTTAGCACGCAACTCGTAATCTAGTCCTTCATATGGTTTTACTGAGCTCATTGTGCTCATATTAAATATGTTGAGTTAAATGTTGAGCTCTCAAGAACAATCCAAAGTGCTAATAACTACACAAAGATCGCCACTACTTGCGCACGATTAGATTAGCTCGCTCTCTGCTTAGTGCACCATAAGCTCATAATATCCGTCAATAATTATACTGCTTGTCTCCATAGAAGTCTATAATGTGAGGGATTTAGCAGACAAGCACAAAAATAGAAGCGCTATTGATTGTATTCGAGCAATGTTAACACATAATAGGGATATTATTTTTGCGCTCCATTTGTATTCTAGGCCGTAGTAAACATGTTACTATTTTCATGCAAATGCAAACAAAATACCCTTATCCTTTATATAATCATATATTAAAATGCTTCCAGAGGATGGTAATGAGGGAACGTAGAAATAACCTAATCAGACCAGACTGTCTAACCTAAGGAAGGTGACGGCCAAAGTGATCTCATCACTGTAAAAATTCATCAATAATAGTTATGAGCATCTGCCAATAAACTGTATCTCTGGTGTCCAAGTATTTTCAAATGTAAATGTTGTATCAGTTATAAAATGATAAATATTTTTCTGCAGGGAATATTTGCAATTTATCTAAAAATCTGGAAGAAACGCTCCATTCATTTTTAAGCCACTGGGCTGCTATTAATTTTTTGCACCAATCTATAAATGACTGATTATTTTCCTCTGGCTAAATGACTCTTGGCGTGGTCTAACGAATGTGGATACTTCTTGGAACTAAGGTTGCCAGTAGACTATGTAGCTTTTTTTTCTGAGAAAACAGCTATGGACACTGTATAATATAGCAAATAATAATAAGATTTAGAGGAAACATGGCCAGTATTCACATAAATCTTGAGTTAACTGCTAGTCTTAATAGAATGCAGGTGTTACATTTTTGGGCAACACTAGTTAAGAGAATAAATCAAAGAAGAATAAGAGATTTTTTTTTTTAAACTACTAATCCTAAAACCCAACCCCTTGTTTTCACCTCATGATTTGAGTACATAAAAATGTGGGTGCAGGGAAATACACGTGGCACATAAACAACTGATCAGCCCAGAACACAGGACTCAAACATTTTATGTTGACTCTTTCTGTTATTAAATTGCACCACCAAATCAGTTCAAAAGTATTTCCTAATCAGTAGCTGAGTCCATCTAATTTATTAGTGACCTCTCAAGTAGGATCTCTCATTAGTTATAATGGAGCAGAAAGACCCACACAAGGATCTGCTCATAGGGAGATTGATACAAACACAAAAAGATTTGTAAACAGCACCCATTATATTCTTCCAAACAGGCACACATAAGATATGGGGGCCAATGATACAATGTAGCGTATAATGTCTGCCGCACATCGAAAAATGCTGGCCGCATACGCTGTCGGCATTTATGATTGCACAAGCAGGGGGTGTCAATCAGCCCGATTGTATTGCAGCCTCAGAGCAGGCAGACAAGTTATGGAGCAGCGGTCTTTAGGCCACTGCCTCATAACTTCTAATTCTGGCGAGCCTGAAGGCTCGCACGGAAACAGGGGCATCAAGCTCCATTCGGAGCTTGATGATTCAGCTCCATGGTCTTGACCAAAAGCCCATAGTGAACGTGAAAGGGGGGGGTTAATTTTACTCATTTTTTTCTCTCTCAAAACTTTATTAAAAAATCATAATGGTTTAACACAAGGTATAAAAAGTAGTGGGATACAGGATATCATAATATGGCTTTCATTACAACATGTACTTTTGGTGTTTTACAAAAAAGAAATTAAGGACCAGATTACGAGTGTCACGTTAACAGTAATGTGCAAGTGATAAAGGGTTTATCCCAGCTGTTTGCACATGTCTAGTTTTCCGGTCGTATAAGTTGGAAGTAAGAGCAATCACAATTTACATTAGAATGATTACCACGTCCTCAGAGCTCTGGTTACCTGTTTTTCAAAATGAAAATGTGTCACAAAACACATAAAAAATACATTTGAAAGTACACTTACACTCATAATAACACCATCTAATAAAAATGATGTAAAAAAAATATTACAAAGTTATAAGAGCTCAAAGATATGAAGTCTCAGGTGTAAGAAAAAAAGCAGGCAAAGGGCTTTACATAAAGTTACTTACCTATACATGTCTAAAGATGTTTTTGTATGTGTATATCTATATATATATATATATATATATATATATATATATATATATATATATATATATATATATATATATATATATATATATATATACACACACACAGTGGGTATTTTAAAAAAAAAACATGCCCCCCTTAAAAATAAATACATTTTGTTGCTTTATAGCCAGAAATAAAGACTGACACTGTTTTTGTTTATCGAGTTGTAATTACTCAGTGCAACTTATAACATCCAAGTGAAAGATATAAAACCAACATGTCAGGCAAAAATAAATACAATTCAAAAGCAGAATCGCTGATTTGGAAAAAGGATCACCCCCTCTTAAAATTACTTGTAAACTCAATCAGGTGTAGCTAATCACCTTCTCAACGGCACACACAAAGCCATTTGACCTCCAACTGTGATCAGCTGTGGGTATATTGATTAGCTCAGTATGAAAAGAGCTTTCATGGAGCATATCAGTCCCTGGTAGTGCAACTGAAGCAAACAATCAACTATGGTGGCAAGGCACTGTCAAAATATCTTCAGGATAATGTTATGGACAGGCACAAGTCAGGAGATGGATACAAGAAAATATCAAAGGCATTGAAGCACAGCGAAGTCTATTATTAGGAAGTGGAAGGTATTTGGTACAACACAGACCCTCTCTGGATCAGGATGTTGTTCCAAACTGGATAAAAGAGCCAGGGAGAATCTTGTCACAGAGGCTATCAAGATGCCCACAGCAATTCTGAAGCAGTTGCAGGAATTTATGACAAAGAGTGGTAATTGTGTGCATGTGACAACAATATCACAAATTCTCCACACATGTGGCTTGTATGGGAGGGTTGCAAGAAAAAAGCAACTCCTCAAGAAAGGTCCAATGCAGTCATGACTGAGCTTTGCCATAACACAACTAGGAGATTCTGAGGCCACATGGAAAAAGGTGTTATGGTCAGATGAGACTAAAATTGAATTATTTGGCCTCAACACCAAACGATATGTCTGGAGGAAATCCAATACAGCTCACCATACCTACAGTAAAGCATGGAGGTGGTAATATCCTGTTCTGGGAGTGTTTCCCTGCAGCAGGCACTGGAGCACTTGTCAGGATAGAAGGAATAAAGAATGAGGTAAAATACCATCAAATTCTTGAGGAAAATCTGCTGCCCTCTGCCAGGAAGTTGTCAATGGGAAGAAGGTTTACCTTCCAATAAGACAATGACCCAAAGCACACAGCAAAAATGACCACACAGTGGTTGAAGGATCAAAAGGTGAATGTCCTTGCAAGGCCTAGTCAGAGCCCAGACTTAAACCCCATTGAATATCTGTTGCATGATTTGAAGACTGCAGTCCACAAATGGTCACCATCAAATGTAACAGAACTGGAGCAGTTCTGCAAAGAAGAGTGGGCAAATATTCCACAGTCTAGATGTGCAAAGTTAGTAGAGACAAATCCAACTCAGTGATTCTGTTTTTAAATTATCTTTATTTTTGCCTGACATGTTGGTGTTATATATTGCACTTGGATGTTATAAGTTGCACTGAGTAATTACAACTGGATAAACAAAAACTGTGTCTCTCTTTATTTCAGGCTGCAAAGCAACAAAATGTGATTATTTTCAGGGGGGGGGGGGGGGGTGATTCTTTTAAATACCCACTGTATATACTGTATATATGTGTGTATATATGTATTTACAGAAATATATATACATAAAAAACCACGTTGATTGGAGTAGCCGTGTTAGTCCAGAGATTTAGATATCAAAATAACAAGAGTATTGCATTGAGCAATGATACTTTTTTTATTGGACTAACTATACATTTATAAGATGACAAGCTTTCGGAAGAGTTCCTTCCTTTATCCTTTGCTTTAGACTTGATAAAGGAAGGAACTCTTTCCCGAAAGCTTGTCAACTTATAAATGTATAGTTAGTCCAATAAAAAAAGTATCATTGCTCAATGCAATACTCTTGTTATTTTGACATATAAAACCAAAAATGCATATGTACACACATATAGATATAGGTTTAAGTGCATTTGAGCCCTTTGCATATTTATGCAATATTCATATTTAATTAAGTGTTATACTATAAATTTACAGTAAATGTTATACATTCCATGTTCTGCACATAGCAGATTATGTTTTATGTATTTTAAATAGATTCTGTATATATCTATACCTATATATAATAATCCACATAAATATAGTTATAGATATATATTGTACCATAAACCCATCAGCTATATATAAAAATATTTATTTATGAAAAATAGAAGATATTCTTCTATGTGACGAACATTGGAATGTGAAATATTTTCATGTAGGGTTAGCGCACTTGAGAATATGGGACCGGGTTTGCTTGTGAGTAGGATTTTTTCCCACTTTTTGTTTTTGCTACATAGTACTTCTATGGGGAATTACAAACAAACAAACACAAGCGCTTCCTGTGTCCAAGTGATACCAAAGATCAAAAAGGTAAACAACACTTAGGATAAAGAATAGTAAACTAGTGGAAAATACCCACTAATGATAAATACATAAAAGCCTAAGCATAAACACAGTATACAAAATGCAAAATATAATCAAACAAGCCGTTATAAAGCAGCCAAATGAAAAGCGGCCAAAAGACTTGATGTTAGCGTAATGTCAGTGTAGGTCTGCGTAGCAGTAAAAATTTACACAGTTAGTGAATGTTTTTAGGCAAGGCGTGCTAAGAGAAAGCAATGAGACGCAGCCACAGAAGTCGTAGATTATTAATGAGTCAGAAATATATGCTGAAGTAGCGAGTCTCTGTGATCCACAGCACGATTAACTGTTCCTATTAAAACAGAATCAATCTGACCTTGTAAGTTGGGAATCCAAACATAAGCCGTAGGCTTGGTAGTAGGAAATCAGATAGGCCGGACGGTATATGAGTCAGGTGGTAATGAATATCTACACCAATCCTTGTAAGCTGAGATTTTTGTACTCCACTGTGAACAGGCTGAAAGGTATAGACCTGTCAGGGTTGGCAGCTATACCTTTAAGCAGAGGCTACTTAAGTCTGCTCCTCCCCCTTCCACCTGCCGATTAATGTTTAGTATACTGACTCCTCACCTTGAGAAGACATCTAACTAAATCTCCAGGCTACAACCTAACTAGAATACCTACTTTTACAAGTTGGAACATTTGCTTACTGTAGTAGCGGTTTGAAGATAACAACAGACTGACCGCATCTACCTCCTGTTTCACTCTCAGTTAAACAGGCAAGCTCCGGTGTCTAACCGGCAACTACTTAAGCCCCAGTCATTCCGACTCAACTAACAGAAGCAGGACTTACCTGGTAACAGATTCTTACTAAATACCGGAGCCTCCGCGGGTAACCGCGCTCATCTACAAACAAACCAAATTCCTCAGCGTTCACACGCTGCCTGTCAGCAATTCCGCTTCTCTGATTGGAGGATCCAAGCACACCTACTTTCTGTAAGTTCTGTGGCTGCAGCGGTAACACTTCTCCCCTCTCAGTACAAACACATGCTGTCTGAGGATTCACAGCTAACAACCTCTCACTGAGGAGACACAGGCTGCAGCGGTAACACCTCTCCCTCACAGTGCAGTTACACGCTTACTCTGTTTGTACCTTACCTTGTCTTCTTCAAACTGGGGATAAATAGGTACTAACGGACTGTTTCCTCATTTTATTCAAGTACCTTTACTGAAGTACATTTATACTACAATTCTTATTTAAACAAGAACTATACCTAAATCAACTCTCAACTACAGGTTCCCTTACCTGTCTCCTGTAACAAGGATTACAAGAGCACCTCATAGGTTGTTATACAGGGAGTGCAGAATTATTAGGCAAGTTGTATTTTTGAGGATTAATTTTATTATTGAACAACAACCATGTTCTCAATGAAACCAAAAAACTCATTAATATCAAAGCTGAATATTTTTGGAAGTAGTTTTTAGTTTTTTTTTAGTTTTAGCTATTTTAGGGGGATATCTGTGTGTGCAGGTGACTATTACTGTGCATAATTATTAGGCAACTTAACAAAAAACAAATATATACCCATTTCAATTATTTATTTTTACCAGTGAAACCAATATAACATCTCAACATTCACAAATATACATTTCTGACATTCAAAAACAAAACCAAAACAAATCAGTGACCAATATAGCCACCTTTCTTTGCAAGGACACTCAAAAGCCTGCCATCCATGGATTCTGTCCGTGTTTTGATCTGTTCACCATCAACATTGCGTGCAGCAGCAACCACAGCCTCCCAGACACTGTTCAGAGAGGTGTACTGTTTTCCCTCCTTGTAAATCTCAAATTTGATGATGGACCACAGGTTCTCAATGGGGTTCAGATCAGGTGAACAAGGAGGCCATGTCATTAGATTTTCTTCTTTTATACCCTTTCTTGCCAGCCACGCTGTAGAGTACTTGGACGCGTGTGATGGAGCATTGTCCTGCATGAAAATCATGTTTTTCTTGAAGGATGCAGACTTCTTCCTGTACCACTGCTTGAAGAAGGTGTCTTCCAGAAACTGGCAGTAGGACTGGGAGTTGAGCTTGACTCCATCCTCAACCCGAAAAGGCCCCACAAGCTCATCTTTGATGATACCAGCCCAAACCAGTACTCCAACTCCATCTTGCTGGCGTCTGAGTCGGACTGGAGCTCTCTGCCCTTTACCAATGCAGCCACGGGCCCATCCATCTGGCCCATCAAGACTCACTCTCATTTCATCAGTCCATAAAATCTTAGAAAAATCAGTCTTGAGATATTTCTTGGCCCAGTCTTGACGTTTTAGCTTGTGTGTCTTGTTCAGTGGTGGTCGTCTTTCAGCCTTTCTTACCTTGGCCATGTCTCTGAGTATTGCACACCTTGTGCTTTTGGGCACTCCAGTGATTGCAATTTTAAGAGTGCTGCATCCCTCTGCAAGATATCTCACTATTTTTTACTTTTCTGAGCCTGTCAAGTCCTTCTTTTGACCCATTTTGCCAAAGGAAAGGAAGTTGCCTAATAATTATGCACACCTGATATAGGGTGTTGATATCATTAGACCACACCCCTTCTCATTACAGAGATGCACATCACCTAATATGCTTAATTGGTAGTAGGCTTTTGAGCCTTTACAGCTTGGAGTAAGACAACATGCATAAAGAGGATGATGTGGTCAAAATACTCATTTGCCTAATAATTCTGCACTCCCTGTAGAGGGTAAAAGTCAAATACATCTATCTGCAGTTGTGATCCACTTCACAATACAAAGGGAAATACTCCACACCCTAACAAGACCAAAATGCCGCCCTACTCATGGATCCAGCAGATATACCTACAGTAGTCTACAACCTCACTCAGACGGTTGAAAGACTTTCACAAGGCATGAGAGAACTACAAGTTCAAAATGACATCCAGGCATTGAGAGAACGATTGAACTCATCAAAAGGAATTATTGGTGGCCTAACCTACACCAAATGGTCCTTCAGTTCATCAAGACTTGTCAAGTTTGTGCCGTTTCCAAATCCGACAGATCCAAACCTTATGGGACCTTGTTATCTCTCCCTATACCAGATCGTCCATGGCATACTATTGGTATGGACTTTATAGTCGATTTGCCTCAATCCAACCATTCCACCACCATAATGGTCGTATTAGATGTCTTTACAAAGATGGCCCACTTTATACCATACAAAAAGCTACCCACAGCAGCTGAAACAGCAGCTCTATTCTTAACTCACATCGTTCGTCTACATGGATTGCCCTCCATAATCATCTCCGATAGAGGTTCTCAATTTACCTCCAGGTTCTGGAAACACTTATGCTCCGTGCTTAAAATAGAACATTGATATAGCACTGCTTACCATCCCCAAACAAACGGGCAGACGGAACGGGTAAATCAGTGGATTGAACAATACATCAGATGTTATTGTGCACATCAACAGGATGATTGGGTCTCTAACCTACCAATGGCCGAATATTCCTATAACGACATGTTGAACAGTTCGACAAAAAGTACACCATTCTTCGCAAACTATGGATACCATCCAACCTTCCATCTATTCCCTAGTCTCAATACCACATCACCTGTGATAGATGACACAGCTAATTCCATGATAGAAGTCTTCAACTTCCTAAAGGATAACATTAGAAATGCTCAATTAACACAAAAACGTTACTACAACCAGAAGAAACGGAAACCTCCTGAGTACCAGATTGGTGACCTTGTGTGGCTCTCCACACGACACCTGAAACTTAAAACCCCCAGTAGGAAGTTCTCTGATCTATTCATCGGTCCCTATGAAGTAACCAAGGTGGTGAACGTCAATGCTGTGACGCTAAAATTACCTCCAGAAATCCCTGTTCATCCTACTTTCCATGTTTCCTTGCTGAAACCTTACATCCCTACAAGACTTCAGACGACTACTTCGACTGCTCCTCCTATTGTAGTGGATGACACCGTTTATGAAGTATCTTCTGTCCTCAACTCCAGACGTTTCCGTGGCGTACTGCAGTACCTGATCCACTGGAAGGGGTTTTCAGAGGATGAGGATTCCTGGGAGCCCTCCTCTAACATCAACGCATCCCGTCTGATTGCTCGATTCCACAGACTCCATCCGGATAAGCCGGCTCCTTCTGCTGCTGGGCAGCAGCTTTGATGGGGGGACCTGTCAGGGTTGGCAGCTATACCTTTAAGCAGAGGCTACTTAAGTCTGCTCCTCCCCCTTCCACCTGCCGATTAATGTTTAGTATACTGACTCCTCACCTTGAGAAGACATCTAACTAAATCTCCAGGCTACAACCTAACTAGAATACCTACTTTTACAAGTTGGAACATTTGCTTACTGTAGTAGCGGTTTGAAGATAACAACAGACTGACCGCATCTACCTCCTGTTTCACTCTCAGTTAAACAGGCAAGCTCCGGTGTCTAACCGGCAACTACTTAAGCCCCAGTCATTCCGACTCAACTAACAGAAGCAGGACTTACCTGGTAACAGATTCTTACTAAATACCGGAGCCTCCGCGGGTAACCGCGCTCATCTACAAACAAACCAAATTCCTCAGCGTTCACACGCAGCCTGTCAGCAATTCCGCTTCTCTGATTGGAGGATCCAAGCACACCTACTTTCTGTGAGTTCTGTGGCTGCAGCGGTAACACTTCTCCCCTCTCAGTACAAACACATGCTGTCTGAGGATTCACAGCTAACAACCTCTCACTGAGGAGACACAGGCTGCAGCGGTAACACCTCTCCCTCACAGTGCAGTTACACGCTTACTCTGTTTGTACCTTACCTTGTCTTCTTCAAACTGTGGATAAATAGGTACTAACGGACTGTTTCCTCATTTCATTCAAGTACCTTTACTGAAGTACATTTATACTACAATTCTTATTTAAACAAGAACTATACCTAAATCAACTCTCAACTACAGGTTCCCTTACCTGTCTCCTGTAACAAGGATTACAAGAGCACCTCATAGGTTGTTATAGAGGGTAAAAGTCAAATACATCTATCTGCAGTTGTGATCCACTTCACAATACAAAGGGAAATACTCCAGACCCTAACAAGACCAAAATGCCGCTCCGTTAGTCAAAAGGGGGTCTCTGGTGACTCCTTTACATGAAGATCTGTGGATAAAACAAAAGACAAGAGCGCATTCTCTAAGAGTAAAAGTATTTACTAGGAGCAAAAAATAAAAACAACGTACAGGATTAAAAACAATAAGTGCAATATGTGATGAATGTCACCATATGTAAACTCCACCCTAACTAGAATGAAGTAAATGCTCCCGGAAACACAAGGATCTTAGTGGCGTAAAATAGAAAGTCAAACAGCCTGTCTGCTGTAATGAAGCCCTTTTTCAATCACAGAGCTCTTGTCACTGTACGATCCAAGAGTGTTGCAGCCGGTCAGCTGTTTTTGAACAAACTGTGTGCAGGGAGAGAGCAGTAAAGCCTCAACGCGTTTCCTCTGGTCTCCACCAGACTTTTTCAAGAGGTGATTTTACATATCAACTTGATTAGCTGCCTTAAATACAGCTGCTTAAGCAAGGTACCGGTAAAGGTGGGCAGACAGGATTGGTCTGTATACGTGTCCATCAATGTGGCTGTGACAAGGTGATTATTCTCATGAACATAGACACACCCACTGAACACCTTATTCTTTTAACCCGATATGGCCCACATTCAATGAAGGTGAATATTACAAGATTAAAATAATACGCATAATCTTATTAAAACACATAAACAAAAAACTAAACTAAGAATTTGTCAAGAATACTTTAACAGTCATATCTTCAAAATACATAATTAATGATCTCCTATAAATATTAGTAATAATAAAAGAAGCACAGATTTAGAAGGCAAATAGGGAACTTGCATGAAATACATTGAACTAAATAATGATCTCCTATGAATATAAGTAATGACGAAATAAGCACAGATTTAGAGAACCAAAATACGGAATTTGCATAGAGAGTTGGCACAGAGAGAATCCCATGTATACGTGTGTTCATATGTTAGGAAATAAATAAATGAATGGTATCCTATGTACATTAAAGTGACAACAAAAGCACAAATCTTATTTAAAGCAGGTAAAGTAGAAGGCAATAAAAATGAATTTAACAATTTTGATCTGGAATATAGAAATATCGCTCAGCCCGGTATGTATCATAGCCAAGACAAGGATTCCTAGAAATATACAATAATGCAAATACCAACTCAATCAAAAATAGTGGATATTGTGTGGGTATTGCGTGATGAATACGAGAATGTAAGAAATAAATAAACAGCAAAATGAAATGCAAATAAAATAAACAATGTCAGTAAAAACCTACAACTAAAAACAGAAAAAATAATATCTAAGGTGTGACTGTAGAAATCCTAAAACTAAGACGTAGTAATCTATGTAATAGGAAAGAGATCCACAATCAACTTCTAAAATCCTATCCCTAAAGCTAATGACAGATAGATGTGTGTGAACATCTAGGTTCCCCCCATATATTTAAGTACATATAATGATATATATAAATATCCCAATAATGGCCCTTACCCTAGATATATTGACCTACATGAAGGCCTGTAAGTCTAGGTCAATATTAAGTCCCAAGTTACTGGTAGTGCTCAGATTGCCCAACTCATGTATCCAGTATGTTTCTCGTTGGCGTAGTGCTTTTAGCCTATTATTAGTAGCTTGTGGGGCAATCCAATCTAGAACCATAATTTTTAAACTTTTGGGGTCTGAATAATGGGCCCTTTTAAAATGTTTTGGAACACTGTGACCTTCAACCCTGTTCTTAATATTGTTCCAGTGTTCGTTAAACCTGGTTCGACTTGTTCGTTTTGTTCTCCCTACATAGAAGCAATTACACTCGCAGGTGAGAAGATAGACTACAAATACTGATTTGCAAGAGAACTTATTTTTGACCTTATACATTTTAGTGGTATGGACATCCGTGAATGAATCACCTTTTTTGATATGTTTACACATACCACATTTGTTAGTATTACAAGGCCATGTACCATTACTCCTTCTTAACCAGTTGGATTCGGGGATAACTAAGCTTGAAATTTCTGACCTTAGCTTGGATGGAGCTAAAATGCGTTTAAGGTCTCTGTTCTTTTTATAGGTTACCAGAGTTTTATTTGGGAGTGTCTTACCCAAAATGGGATCACTGGTCAAGACTGCCCAGTGTTTGTTCATTATCCTTTCAATGTCCCTACTTCCTTGACTGAAGGTAGTAATGAATCTAACCTCCTCCAGTTCCTTAGTGTATTCTCTACTTTTGGGGTTCAACATCTCGTTCCTACTCATATTCGATACTCTGTGTTTTACACTATATATCAAATTTGGATCATATCCCTTATCTATAAATCTTTTATCTAGAAGGGTCGCCTCACTATTGAAATCTCTCATATAAGTACAATTTCTCCTAACTCTCTGATATTGCCCCAGAGGTATATTTGTCTTCCATCTGGGTAGATGTCCAATCTTGGCATTGAGAAAACCATTTTTGTCTGTGGGTTTCCTGTAATTTCTTACGGCTATCTTGTTATTGGAGTCTATGAAAAAATTGAGATCTAAAAACTCTATAGTTTTATCTTGGATATTGCTAGTGAATGTTAAGTTCATATCATTTGCATTGATGTGTTTAAGGAACTCTTCAATGTTAGTCTTATAGCCCTTCCAGACCATAATAATGTCATCTATGTATCTAAAATATTTTACAAGATGTTCACTGTGAGGGTTGTTGTGCCAGATATACAGTGGGGCAAAAAAGTATTTAGTCAGCCACCAATTGTGCACATTCTCCCACTTAGGAAGATGAGAGAGGCCTGTAATTTTCATCATAGGTATATCTCAACTATGAGTGACAAAATGTGGAAACAAATCCAGACAATCACATTGTCTGATTTGGAAAGAATTTATTTGCATATTATGGTGGAAAATAAGTATTTGGTCACCTACAAACAAGCAAGATTTCTGGCTCTCACAGACCTGTATCTTCTTCTTTAAGAGGCTTCTCTGTCCTCCACTCATTACCTGTATTAATGGCACCTGTTTGAACTTGTTATCAGTATAAAAGACACCTGTCCACAGCCTCATACAGTCACACTCCAAACTCCACTATGGTGAAGATCAAAGAGCTGTCGAAGGACACCAGAAACAAAATTGTAGACCTGCACCAGGCTGGGAAGACTGAATCTGCAATAGGCAAGCAGCTTGGTGTGAAGAAATCAACTGTGGGAGCAATAATTAGAAAATGGAAGACATACAAGACCACTGATAATCTCCCTCGATCTGGGGCTCCACGCAAGATCTCACCCCGTGGGGTCAAAATGATCACAAGAACAGTGAGCAAACATCCCAGAACCACATGGGGGGACCTAGTGAATGACCTGCGGAGAGCTGGGACCAACGTAACAAAGGCTACCATCAGTAACACACTACGCCGCCAGGGACTCAGATCCTGCAGTGCCAGACGTGTCCCCCTGCTTAAGCCAGTACATGTCCGGGTCCATCTGAAGTATGCTAGAGAGCATTTGGATGATCCAGAAGCGGATTGGGAGAATGTCATATGGTCAGATGAAACCAAAGTAGAACTGTTTGGTAGAAACACAACTTGTCGTGTTTGGAGGAGAGAGAATGCTGAGTTGCAACCAAAGAACACCATACCTATTGTGAAGCATAGGGGTGGCAACATCATGCTTTGGGGATGTTTCTCTGCAAAGGGAACAGGACGACTGATCCGTGTACATGAAAGAATGAATGGGGCCATGTATCGTGAGTTTTTGAGTGCAAACCTCCTTCCATCAGCAAGGGCATTGAAGATGAAACATGACAGGGTCTTTCAGCATGACAATGATCCCAAACACACCGCCCGGGCAGCAAAGGAGTGGCTTCGTAAGAAGCATTTCAAGGTCCTGGAGTGGCCTAGCCAGTCTCCAGAGCTCAACCCCATGGAAAACCTTTGGAGGGAGTTGAAAGTCCGTTTTGCCAAAGTCCGTGTTGCCCAGTGACAGCCCCAAACATCACTGCTCTAGAGGAGATCTACATGCAGGAATGGGCCAACATACCAGCAACAGTGTGTGACAACCTTGTGAAGACTTACAGAAAACGTTTGACCTCTGTCATTGCCAACAAAGGATATATAACAACGTATTGAGATGAACTTTTGATATTGACCAAATACTTATTTTCCACCATAATTTGCAAACAAATTCTTTCCAAATCAGACAATGTGATCGTCTGGATTTGTTTCCACATTTTGTCTCTCATAGTTGAGGTATACCTATGAGGAAAATTACAAGCCTCTCTCATCTTCTTAAGTGGGAGAACTTGCACAATTGGTGGCTGACTAAATACTTTTTTGCCCCACTGTATACATTTTCAAAATGATCCATGCACAGATTTGCATAAGATGGGGCGAAGGTCGTCCCCATCGCTGTACCCTGTTTCTGTACATAGAACTTTGATTCGAACTGAAAAAAATTGTGAGTTAAAATGAATTCTATTCCAGTTAAAATAAACTTAATTTGTGCTGTTGGAAGGGAGCTGCAGGTTAGCTTGTGTTCTATTGCCTTGATCCCTACAACATGCGGGATACATGTATATAAGGCACTAACATCGCATGTTACCCATAAAAATGATTCTTCCCAATCCATACCTTGACCAGTGATCCCATTTTGGGTAAGACACTCCCAAATAAACCTCTAGTCACCTATAAAAAGAACAGAGACCTTAAACTCATTTTAGCTCCATCCAAGCTAAGGTCAGAAACATACTGGATACATGAGTTGGGCACTCTGAGCACTACCAGTAACTTGGGACTTAACATTGACCTAGACTTACAGGCCTTCATGTAGGTCAATATATGTAGGGTAAGGGCCATTATTGGGATATTTATATATATCATTATATGTACTTAAATATATGGGGGGAACCTAGATGTTCACACACATCTATCTGTCATTAGCTTTAGGGATAGGATTTTGGAAGTTGATTGTGGATTTCTTTCCTATTACATAGATTACTACGTCTTAGTTTTAGGATTTCTACAGTCACACCTTAGATATTCTTTTTTCTGTTTTTAGTTGTAGGTTTTTACTGACATTGTTTATTTTATTTGCATTTCATTTGGTTGTTTATTTATTTCTTACATTCTCGTATTCATCACGCAATACCCACACAATATCCACTATTTTTGATTGAGTTGGTATTTGCATTATTGTATATTCCTAGGAATCCTTGTCTTGGCTATGATACATACCGGGCTGAGCGATATATCTATATTCCAGATCATAATTGTTAAATTCATTTTTATTGCCTTCTACTTTCCCTGCTTTAAATAAGATTTGTGCTTTTGTTGTCACTTTAATGTACATAGGATACCATTCATTTATTTATTTCCTAACATATGAACACACGTATACATGGGATTCTCTCTGTGCCAACTCTCTATGCAAATTCCGTATTTTGGTTCTCTAAATCTGTGCTTATTTCGTCATTACTTATATTCATAGGAGATCATTATTTAGTTCAATGTATTTCATGTGAGTTCCCTATTTGCCTTCTAAATCTGTGCTTCTTTTATTATTACTAATATTTATAGGAGATCATTAATTATGTATTTTGAAGATATGACTGTAAATGTATTCTTGACAAATTCTTAGTTTAGTTTTTTGTTTATGTGTTTTAATAAAATAATGCGTATTATTTTAATCTTGTAATATTCACCTTCATTGAATGTGGGCCATATCGGGTTAAAAGAACAAGGTGTTCAGTGGGTGTGTCTATGTTCATGAGAATAATCACCTTGTCACAGCCACATTGATGGACACGTATACAGACCAATCCTGTCTGCCCACCTTTACCGGTACCTTGCTTAAGCAGCTGTATTTAAGTCAGCTAATCAAGTTGATATGTAATATCACCTCTTGAAAAAGTCTGGTGGAGACCAGAGGAAACGCGTTGAGGCTTTACTGCTCTTTCCCTGCACACAGTTTGTTCAAAAACAGCTAACCGGCTGCAACACGCTTGGATCGTACAGTGACAAGAGCTCTGTGATTGAAAAAGGGCTTCATTACAGCAGACAGGCTGTTTGACTTTCTATTTTACGCCACTAAGATCCTTGTGTTTCTGGGAGCATTTACTTCATTCCAGCCGGGGAGGAGTTTGCATATGGTGACATTCATCACATATTGCACTTATTGTTTTTAATCCTGTACGTTGTTTTTATTTTTTGCGCTTATGAGCTTCTAGTAAATACTTTTACTATTAGAGAATGCGCTCTTGTCTTTTGTTTTATCCACAGTACTTCTATGGGGGAATAGGTTTGTCTTTTTATGCTCGTCGGTTAGCATGAGAATGAAAACTGTTTACTATGCGCGAAACCCGACGTGAACAAAAAGTTTACTTCTAGTGCAGTTAATGCTCCACTTGTAATCTGGCCCTAAATGTGGGAATTGGAGATATATATATATATAGCAGTGATCAAAGAATACTATTCCAGAGAAAGCTAGTTCTACTTTCTGTTTTAATTGGCTTCCTTCCAGTACATTTATAACAGGGAAATGTGCACAGTGTTAAAACCTCTAGTATTGTCTGTCCAGAAAGGAAAGGTGGATTGTGCAGAATAGGTGTTAGGGGAGAGGGGATTGTGGTAATGGTAGGAAAATGTTTAACAATTTTGCCCAATGCCCTATGGGCTCCATGTAGTAAGCGGCGGGCGGACAGCTTCTCAACTCGCAAAGCTGTCCGCCCGCCTTCGTTACACATGGGCAGCAGATCTGTTGATCCGCTTGCCCGTATGTATCATTACACACTCATCGGAGTGTGTAATGTCCGCCCCTTCATTCGCGCGACCAATCACACGACTGAAGGGGCTGTCAATCACTGAGTGCGAGCGAGCTCTCAGTGATTTTCCCTCACCACCTCAGAGGTGGTGTAGGGTGTAAGAAGCAGCGGTCTAATGACCGCTGCTTCTTACATTGCAGGAAGCAGGCTCGCATATGCGAACCTGCCCCACAAAGGCTCCGGAGCAGCTTTCGCTGCTTCGTACATGGAGCCCTATATGTTTCCAAAACAATAATCAATACAAAAAATAGCTTATTCAGGCAAGTTCCCCACTTGCTTTTCCCCAGTAAAACTCCATGTACACTGTTATCAATGCACAAGAGGATTCTGGGTAAGATATGTAAACTAGATATGCAAAATCTCAATTTTTTTTGCTTCAAATACTGTTTTAATATAGTGATCCCTTAATAGGGTTATTGCAGCAATACAGAAACCACTGGTAGATAGCCTGTTTCGTTCTTGTTAGAACTCTTCAGTAGCAGATAGAATTCTGATTGCTGCTTAGGTAAAGCTAATTTCAGGGTTAATAAAAAATTCATTAAAATTATGGTGGAGATAAAAGTCTGAAATTAAAAAGGGTGATTGATGGAATAAACATCCACAAGAGGTAGCAATGACAAACACTGTGGGGGAACTTTACCAACTAGATAAGTTTATACTTTTAGGAAATATCGGGCCGACTTGCTGGGCCTATGGATCTTATCTGACGTCAATATCTATTTTTCTATGTTGTTATCATTTGTTGAAAGGTTTATCTAGGAAAGCTCAGGATCAGCAAAGAACCTAAGTTTTAGCTGCTGATTGGTGACTGCATATATACATATACCGATTGTCATTGGCTCACCCATGTGTTTAGTAAGAAACCAGTAGTGCATTGCTGCTCCTTCAACAAATGACACCGAGAGAATGTATGTTCTTCACAATGTACTTATTATTATTAAATATATATATATACACTGTTGGCATTTATCAATGCAAAAGCATTTCTAGTGAATCAAATTTGCCACTAGCAGGGGGTGTCAATCAACCCGATCGTATCCGATTGGGCTATTACTGTCCGCCGCCTCAGAGGTAGCGGACGAGTTAAGGAGCAGCGGTATTAAGACCGCTGCTTCTTAACTCCTGTTTCTGGCGAGCCTGAAGGCTTGCGCGGAAACAGGTGAATACGGGGGTTGATAAATCGGCCCCTATATATACTTTGTAACAACCTGATATATATCATCGTTTAAAGAGTAAAAAAATTTATATATGATATAATAATTGCAAAAGAAGTGCTGCTAAGTTGTTTTACAATTTATCCTTATGTAATTTTATCATTTTCAAATGTTTTAGTAGGTAATGAAAATATTTCTTCTTTGTTTGAACAATATATAAATCCCTTTCCAAAACAATATGGTAACGTTGCATAAACTTCTGATGCCAAATACTTATCCACTGCACATAAAGTATTCTTTAATGAGAGCTGCAAATTTATCACAATATACATCATAAATCACAATTTAACTTGAAGTTTGGGACATTTGCTTCTATTTTAATTATGTGTTATAATGTTATATATCTGGGTATCATTCTGTTTTAAAGAACTAAAAATTCTATTTATTATACAAATAGTATACACAATGTTGCTAACATATAAAATTAATACCTTTTGAAAATATATTAAAAGCACCTATGTACAACTTGGTATTGAACATTATTATTATTATTATGAATAATAATAATAATACTCATCAGGATTTCTCATCTGCCTAGATGTTTTGGCTCAACCTTATAGTCAAGGTCAAGCAGAGGCTTCCCCAGAAGTCCATCAAGCTATGCCAGGTTTTATAGACAACAACATTATATTACAATATAAAGGATTTCCAGGGAAGCGAATAGTAAATGTATGAAATGATCTGGGGACCAGAAACATGACTTAAGTATACTAAAGTTCACTCAATAATATATTTTTGACACATATGGGATAGATTTTACTAAACCAAACCTAGATTATTTGTAATGAGATAAGTAACCATGCTCTGCATTAATACCTGCACCACCTGGAGAGGAAATAAGCATATATTTGTAATTTAAAAAGATCACATATAAAGGAACATTATATAAATATATATTTTTTCATTAAAACATTCACTATATCTGGTATAAATATAAATGTATTAAAAAGAAAACAGTCATTGTACTGTCCCTATTGTGACATGATCTCAAAGTTAAGAATTATGAATAAGTTAAAAATTAAAACAATTTGTAAAAATGATTCATATTTCCATACTTATTCAATAGAGTAGTTACTTTATGGGTCTATTATTTAAGTACCTTTATAAACTCTTACAAAATAAATATTTTCACATAAAATAATAAAGACAAACAATATTTATAATATTTTAAATCTTGACTGCATAATCTCTGCATATGTTTAATGTATAATAAATCAAATGCCTTTAATGAACATTCAGTTGGCTAGATAATTTGACAGTGCTTTAATTCAATCTCTCCCTTTTTATATACAATTGATATACTAACTTTTCTATTTTAAAGAATAATTGTTCAAAAATGTTTTGAATACGTAATCCTCCAAAAATTGTATATTTTTTATAAGCATTTCATTATTTGATTGAGTTATAATATGTAGTGACTGTACGAGTTTTCACAAATCAGCTGCATGTCAGTACTGTCATATGACATTCGTCACATTATTGTGTTTGTTTTACAAAAATAAAACACAGCAACCAGATAACATTGATATTTGGCCTAAGAAAATGACAAAGTATAGCAACAATAATGAGAATAACAATAATAATAATAATAATAATAAAGAAGAAGAAATAAATAATAAGTACACTATGTAATGCTGTATGATGTTCTCAAATGCACAATTCAATTACATACAAAAAATGATGTTTTTTTAAAATAAATAAAAATAACAAAAAGGACTGTAATTCCACTTAGATATCAAAGAAACAAGAAACTTAACATAGTGAAAACTAGGGATGGGCGAATGTTTCTAAAAATTCTAAATTTAAAATAAATTTTGATAGATTCGTTCGTTCAGATCAAATTTCGAATGTTTATATAATATTCTAAGATTTTATTTTTGAATTTTCGTTTTCAAAATTTTCAATAAAGTTTAAAAATATTCGTTCGAATAATCAAATGTTTAGCTATGTATTCATTCAGTTTCGAAATGTAATATTCGAAAATTGAATGTGACATTTGAATGTAACATTCAAATTTGAAATAATATTTCTAGTCTACAACTGTGTCTATTAAATGTAATATTCGAATTTGAATGCTAAATTAAAATTCAAATGTCACATTCGAATTCGAAATAGTATTTCTCATCTAATACTGTGTTTTTTAAATGTAATATTCAAATTTGAATGTAACATTCAAATTTGAATGTAACATTCGAATTCAAATGTAACATTCAAATTCAAAATAGTATTTCTAGTCTAAGTGGGCCATTTATTACAGTGCAGACGGACATGATTCAATGTAGCGTATCATGTCCGCCGCGCATCGATAAATGCCGAAAGCATACGCTGTCAGCATTTATCATTACACAAGCAGTTCTTGTGAACTGCTTGTGCAATGCTGCCCCCTGCACATTCGCTAGCAGGGGGTGTCAATCAGCCTGATCATATAGGATCGGGCGGATTGATGTCCACAGCCTCAGAGCAGGCGGACAAGTTATGGAGCAGCGGTCTTTAGACCGCTGCTTCATAACTGCCATTTCCGGAGCTTGATAATTCGGCCCCTAATACTGTGTTTTATAAATGTAATATTCAAATTCGAATGTGACATTCAAATTTGAATGTGACATTTGAATTCTAAATAGTATTTCTAGTCTAATACTGTGTTTTATAAATGTAATATTCAAATTTGAATGTAACATTCAAAATAGTATTTCTAGTCTAATACTATGTTTTGTAAATGTAAAATTCAAATTCGAATGTGACATTCAAATTCGAAATAGTATTTCTAGTATACAACTGTGAAAGTGACATTCGAAAACTGTAAATAACATTCGATAAAAGAATTTTTAAGAATATTCGTTCTTATCAACATTCTATTATGTAAATCTAATTTCTACAATACCATTCGTTCTAGCATTCGAAATCGAATATAAACACATTTGCCCATCCCTAGTGAAAACCCAGTGCAACAATGATTATTTGAGCAATAAACTAACTCTGTGGTTAGATTGGGTTACAGTTTGTCAACAAATGGAATGATCTATTAAAAATATAAATGCAAGCAAAATATAAATTCAACACAATCAAAATGGATTTTTTGTTATATCTGGCACTAATCTGCAAATACTGTGTAGCTAAGTTCCTGTGCCAGCTACAGCTAAATTACAGTCGGCCATACTGTGTACCTGAGCTCCTGTCCCAGCTGCAGCTTAACTACAGCCTGCCATACTGTGTACCTGTGCTACTGTCCCAGCTGAAATTAAACTACCGTCTGCCATACTGTGTATCTGAGTTCCTGAGCCAGCTACATTTAAACTACCGTCTGCCATACTGTGTACCTGAGCACCTGTGCCAGCTGCAGCTTAACTACAGTCTGTCATACTGTGTACCTGAGCTCCTGTGCCAGCTAAAGCTTAAATACAGTCTTCCAAACTGTGTACCTGAGCTCCTGTGCCAGTTACAGCTAAACTATAGTCTTCCATACTGTGTACCTGAGCTCCTGTGCCAGCTACAGCTAAACAACAGTCTGCCATACTGTGTACCTGAGCTCCTGTGCCAGGTAAAGCTAAACTACAGTCTTCCATACTGTTTACCTGAGCTCCTGTGCCAGTTACAGCTAAACAACAGTCTGTCATACTGTGTACCTGAGCTCCTGTGCCAGCTACAGCTAAACAACAGTCTGCCATACTGTGTACCTGAGCTCCTGTGCCAGGTAAAGCTAAACTACAGTCTTCCATACTGTGTACCTGAGCTCCTGTGCCAGTTACAGCTAAACTATAGTCTTCCATAGTGTGTACCTGAGTTTCTGTGCCAGCTACAGCTAAACTACAGTCTGCCATACTGTGTACCTGAGCTCCTGTGCCAGTTACAGCTAAACTACAGTCTGCCATGCTGTGTACCTGAACTTCTGTGCCAGCTACAGCTAAATTACAGTCTGCCATACTGTGTACCTGAGCTCCTGTGCCAGTTACAGCTAAACTACAGTCTGCCATGCTGTGTACCTGAACTTCTGTGCCTGCTACAGCTAAACTGCAATCTGCCATACTGTGTACTTGAGCTCCGGTCCCAGCAGAAGTTAAACTACAGTCTGCCATATTGTGTACCCAAGTTCCTGAGCCAGCTACATTTAAACTACAGTCTGCCATAGTGTGTACCTGAGTTCCTGTCCCAGCTGAAGTTAAACTACAGTCTGCCATACTGTGTACCTGATCTACTGTGCCAGCTACAGCTAAACTACAGTCTTTCATACTGTGTACCTAAGCTCCTGTCCTAGCTGAAATTAATTTACAGTCTGCCATACTGTGTACCTGAGTTCCTGAGCCAGCTACATTTGAACTACAGCCTGCCATACTGTGTACCTAAACTATTGTGCCAGCTACAGTTAAACTACAGTCTGCCATACTGTGTACCTGAGTGCCTGTGCCAGCTGCAGCTTAACTACAGTCTACCATACTGTGTACCTGAGCTCCTGTGCCAGTTACAGCTAAACTATAGTCTTCCATACTGTGTACCTGAGTTCCTGTGCCAGTTACAGCTAACCTACAGTCTTCCATTCTGTGTACCTGAGTTCCTGTCCCAGCTGAAGTTAAAATACTGTCTGCCATACTGTGTACCTGAGCTTCTGTGCCAGCTACAGCTAAACTACAGTCTGCCATACTGTGTACCTGAGCTTCTGTGCCAGCTACAACTAAACTACAGTCTGTCATACTGTGTACCTGAGATCCTGTGCCAGCTACAGCTTAACTACAGTCTGCCATACTGTGTACCTGAGTTCCTGTCCCAGCTGAAGTTAAACTACAGTCTGCCATACTGTGTACCTGAGCATCTGTGCCAGCTACAGCTAAACTACAGTCTGCCATACTGTGTACCTGAGCTCCTGTGCCAGTTACAGCTAGCCTACAGTTTTCCTTACTGTGTACCTGAGTTCCTGTCCGAGCTGCAACTTAACTACAGTCTGCCATACTGTGTACCTGAGCTCCTGTCTCAGCTGACGCTTAACTACAGTCTGCCATACTGTGTACCTGAGCTACTGTGCCAGCTAAAGCTAAACTACAGTCTGCCATACTGTGCACCTGAGCTACTGTGCCAGCTAAAGCTAAACTACAGTCTGTCATACAGTGTACTTGGGTTCCTGTCCCAGCTGAAGTTAAACTACAGTCTGCCACACTGTGTACCTGAGCTCCTGTCTCAGCTGCAGCTTAACTACAGTCTGCCATACTGTGTACCTGAGTTCCTGTCGCAGCTACTGCTAAACTACAGTCTGCCATACTGTGTACCTGAGCTTCTGTGCCAGCTACAGCTAAACTACAGTCTGCCATACTGTGTACCTAAGCTCCTTTGCCAGCTACAGCTTAACTACAGTCTGCCATACGGTGTACCTGAGTTCCTGTCCCAGCTGAAGTTAAACTACAGTCTGCCATACTGTGTACCTGAGCTTCTGTGCCAGCTACAGCTAAACTACAGTCTGCCATACTGTGTACCTGAGCTTCTGTGCCAGCTACAGCTAAACTACAGTCTGCCATACTGTGTACCTGAGCTCCTGTGCCAGTTACAGCTAACCTACAGATTTCCATACTGTGTACCTGAGTTCCTGTCCGAGCTGCAACTTAACTACAGTCTGCCATACTGTGTACATGAGCTCCTGTCTCAGCTGCAGCTTAACTACAGTCTGACTGACATACTGTGTACCTGAGCTACTGTGCCAGCTAAAGCTAAACTACAGTCTGTCATACAGTGTACATGAGTTCCTGTCCCAGCTGATGTTAAACTACAGTCTGCCACACTGTGTACCTGAGCTCCTGTCTCAGCTGCAGCTTAACTACAGTCTGCCATACTGTGTACCTGAGTTCCTGTTGCAGCTACTGCTAAACTACACTCTGCCATACTGTGTACCTGAGCTACTGTGCCAGCTACAGCTAAACTACAGTCTGCCATACTGTGTACCTGAGCTACTGTGCCAGCTAAAACTAAACTACAGTCTGTCATACAGTGTACCCGAGCTACTGTGCTACCTACAGCTAAACTACAGTCTGCCATACTGTGTACCTGAGTTCCTGTTGCAGCTACTGCTAAACTACACTCTGCCATACTGTGTACCTGAGCTTCTGTGCCAGCTAAAACTAAACTACAGTCTGTCATACAGTGTACCTGAGCTACTGTGCCAGCTACAGTGAAACTACATGGTGAAGAGAAAAAGAGAGCGCCTCATAGTGCAGATATCTCTAGACAGGTGGGAAGATTTAGTATAAACCAAAAGACAGGTACTCACAAGTGGAGTGGCACTTTTCGTTAAAAAAGTGCATACAGGCAGGCTGACATTCTCAGCAGTCAGCACGCTGACCAAAGCGATAAGGTGCTGGTCTCTCGGTGTCTTACGATCCCAGGACAAAATTCCCAAACTCTCCTTTGTTGGATGCCGTACTCGGTAAGGTGTTTGTTTGTTTATTCCAGTTGGAATCGGAACCTCTTAAGCAGTAGTAAACAGTATGAACTGTTATAAGGCTGAAGTATACGTCTCTTTGCACAAGAAAATAAAATGAAACTCAATCCAGGCTGAGTAACTGGAAAAAAGGGGTTTTATTTTTGGAGCTGATAACGCGTTTCTCGGCCGTTAGCTCCTGGCCGTTTCATCAGATCAATTACATACATTGTTAACAGGTACATTTAAAAAGGTGTACATATCACCTGATTGGATAGAGCAGGACCAATAAGCATATTGGTAACATTGTTGCAAAGAGACGATTTTGTTAGACATTCTACTAAGTGGCTGAATGGAATAATTACTAACTGGTTAGATAAAAACATATGTCTATATAAAATATCAAATAGGAAATATTGTTAAAAACATATTAAAATTGTTTAGATAAATTTGTGTCCAAAAATTTTTTCTGTCTTAATCGAAAAGCGAAAAAAACGGAAAAAATGGAAAAGGCGAAAAAAGCGGAGAAAAATCTGCAAATAACCCAGATTATTTTTGTTTGCTGAAAAAGATGTCTGCGCTATTTAAATATATATATTTACTTAACGTATTTGCCGATATCTGTGAGTATATAAAAAACTCAACAAGATAGGTTTATTCTAGTTCAATAGGTGCTGGTTTTTTATATATTTGTTCCTTAATCCTAGAATTAAATAGGGACTTAGTGTTTTGTCTTTTAGGGAGTTTTTGTGTGGATGCTGAATATAGGCAAGGTTTAATAGCGCCTAGAACAAATGATTTTCTACATGTTTATATCTTAGTATAATTTATAGAGAACAGTTATTTGTAATGATGTGATAGAGGATGAAAGTAATTATGGCTACCGATGTATTTGTATATATGATATTAACATCTTTTATGTTCAGTATATGTAATGGACGCCGAAAATGCAAATGAGACAGATGTGCTATTAATTGAAGGCAGCTAGATCTAAATTGGAGTTGAGGCCTGCTGGATACAAAGTTTTAAGTTTGTGTATCCAGAAAGTCTCACGTTGTCTGAGTGAGATCATTCTGTTATAGTCTGTGGAGGGGGGGATGAAGTCTATCGGATAAAATTTGAATATGGATGGGTTGCCCCCATGTTTGTGGAGGCAGTGTTCAGGTATACTGTGTTTGATAGTGGTCTTTTTACAGTTCTTGCAATTGCGCCAATGTTCCCCCCAGCGTGTCCTAGCTTTCCTGGAGGTGCGACCCACGTATTGTACCCCACAAATGCATTCTAGGACATATATGACATAACTGGAGTTGCAATTGAAAAATCTAGTTATTTCAAAACTTTCTCCTGTTGAGAATGATTTAAAAGTTTTTTTACCTGAAGTAATATATTTGCATGTTTGGCATCTCTTCATGCCACATTTATATATTCCCACCTGTTTTAGAAAAAGGTTTGCTTTTTTTGTTGTTTTCGGATTAGAAACTGTATGTTTTACTTTTTTACTGGGGGCCAATTTACTTCTTAATGTGGGCGCTCTGGTATATACAATTCGGGGTTGTTCTGGTAATAATGGTTTTAGAATTGGGTCTCTACATACTATGTGCCAGTGTTTGTTCAAAATATGTTGAATTTGTCGATAATTATTATTGTATTGGGTTATGAAAAGAGGATCTAACTGTAGGGTGTTAATGATATTGCTTTTCCCAGATTTCTTCTCTAGAAGGATGTTTCTATCTAGTGATCTAGCTTTGTTTAGACAGTCAGTAATTATTCCATTCAGCCACTTAGAAGAATGTCTAACAAAATCGTCTCTTTGCAACAATGTTACCAATATGCTTATTGGTCCTGCTCTATCCAATCAGGTGATATGTACACCTTTTTAAATGTACCTGTTAACAATGTATGTAATTGATCTGATGAAACGGCCAGGAGCTAACGGCCGAGAAACGCGTTATCAGCTCCAAAAATAAAACCCCTTTTTTCCAGTTACTCAGCCTGGATTGAGTTTCATTTTATTTTCTTGTGCAAAGAGACGTATACTTCAGCCTTATAACAGTTCATACTGTTTACTACTGCTTAAGAGGTTCCGATTCCAACTGGAATAAACAAACAAACACCTTACCGAGTACGGCATCCAACAAAGGAGAGTTTGGGAATTTTGTCCTGGGATCGTAAGACACCGAGAGACCAGCACCTTATCGCTTTGGTCAGCGTGCTGACTGCTGAGAATGTCAGCCTGCCTGTATGCACTTTTTTAACGAAAAGTGCCACTCCACTTGTGAGTACCTGTCTTTTAGTTTATACTAAATCTTCCCACCTGTCTAGAGATATCTGCACTATGAGGCGCTCTCTTTTTCTCTTCACCATTTAGATTTCTGACTCACCGACAGCACCAAGAGAAGCAGCCTCGCCGCACGGATTTCGCCTGTTTGATTGATTGAACTTTTATAAGACTTTTATCTTATTTTTGGCATCACTGATGGACACTTTTGGGTTTGCATTATTTTATAATTATTAATCACCGTTTTTTTCACTTGACCATTTACCTTTATTTTTATGTTATAAATTGCATCACATCACTAAGTTTTATAAGCACTACCATTACCATTATCAATTCCACTATATTCTACCTCAGAATCACTTACCTGTCTGAGACATAACACAAACACCACCTCAGCTTTGAAACATTTCTGTTTATTTATAACAAAAATTCTGCCACATAGATACACACTTTTTCCACAGATTTTTTCCAAATATATTTTCTCAGTACTCAGCAACATATCTTTTCTCTAAGAAATTTTCTATATGGCGCCCCCTATCTATATTCAATAATATTTATTTCCTACAGTGAAACTACAGTCTGCCATACTGTGTACCTGAGCTACTGTGCCAGCTACAACTAAACTATGTGTACCTGAGCTACTGTGCCAGCTAAAACTAAACTATAGTCTGTCATACAGTGTACCCGAGCTACTGTGCTAGCTACAGCTTAACTACAGTCTGCCATACGGTGTACCTGAGCTCCTGTGCCAGCTACAGCTAAACTACAGTCTGCAATACTGTGTACCTGAGCTCCTGTGCCAGCTAAAAATAAACTAGAATCTGTCATACAGTGTACCTGAGCTACTGTGCCAGCTAAAACTAAACTATAGTCTGTCATACTGTGTACCTGAGCTCCTGTGCCAGCTACAGCTAAACTATAGTCTTCCATTCTGTGTACCTGAGCTACTGTGCCAGTTACAGGTAAACTACAGTCTGTCATACTGTGTACCTGAGATCCTGTACCAACTACAGCTAAACTACAGTCTGTCATACAGTGTACCTGAGCTCCTGTGCCAGTTACAGCTAAACTATAGTCTGCCATACTGTGTACCTGAGCTTCTGTACCAACTACAGCTAAACTACAGTCAGCCATACTGTGTACCTGAGCTCCTGTGCCAGCTACAGCTAAACTACAGTCTTCCATACTGTGTACCTGAGTTCCTGTGCCAACTACAGCTAAACTACAGTCTGCCATACTGTGTTCCTGAGCTCCTGTGCCAACTACAGCTAAACTACAGTCTGTCATACAGTGTACCTGAGCTCCTGTGCCAGCTACAGCTAAACTACAGTCTGCCATACTGTGTACCTGAGCTCCATTACCAACTACAGCTAAACTACAGTCTGCCATACTGTGTACCTGAGCTACTGTGCCAGTTACAGCTAAACTATAGTCTGCCATACTGTGTACCTGAGTGCCTGTACCAACTACAGCTAAACTACAGTCTGCCATATTGTGTACCTGAGCTTCTGTACCAACTACAGCTAAACTACAGTCTGCCATACTGTGTACCTGAGGTAATGTGCCAGCTACAGCTAAACTACAGTCTGCCATACTGTGTACCTGAGCTTCTGTGCCAACTACAGCTAAACTACAGTCAGCCATACTGTGTACCTGAGCTCCTGTGCCAGTTACAGCTAAACTACAGTCTGTGATACAGTGTACCCAAGCTAATGTGCCAGCTACAGCTTAAAGGGACAGTATACACTCATTTTCATATAACTGCATGTAATAGACACTACTATAAAGAATAAGATGCACAGATACTGATATAAAAATCCAGTATAAAATGGTTTAAAAACGTACTTAGAAGCTTTCAGTTTTGCTCTGTTGAAAAGGCAGTTTTAAAGCCCACTGCAAGTGGGAAATAAGACACTCCCCCCTCCCCCTTCTTTTGCATATGAAAAGACTCTTTACACAAACAGAATCAAGCTGGAGAAGGTAGCTGACGGTATTCAAATAAAACTTTGGGGCTTGGTTAGGAGTCTGAAAATCAGAGCAATGTTATTTAAAAATAAGCAAAAATTATACATTTAAAAAAAAAAAAAAACTTTATGGGCTTTATAAATAGATTATCTACAAAACATTTATGCAAAGAAAAAATAAGTGTATAATGTCCCTTTAACTACAGACTGCCATACTGTGTACCTGAGCCCTGTGTAGAGTAGCTAATACAATATATTAATGAACTTAAAATAACACTTTATATAACAAATATGCAAATAGACAGGACATAAAACAGGACTCTAATGAGGGATATCAGAGATGGGTATTTTCACTTCCACCTCTAATTAGAATTCTCCAAATTAGATGTCATAACAAATACTTTAAAAACATTACGCTGTGTGGGCAGGGGGGGAAGTAGTGGTCAATAACTCTATAGGGATACATACGAAACAGCAAATCACTGCATTAGCACGCTTATATCTAAATCACATCAGGATTTCAGACACACTATGTGCTCTAAGGTGACCTCCTGCCTGCGTACTGCTTTGAATCAACAAAGTCAGACAATTTCTAACTTGTTCCCTATATGTGATCACACAAACATAGCACATTCAGCATACACATACCCACTTTAAATTGACACTTTAAACCTTATATGTTCTCAAGGTATCTCCTCTTACAGAGGTAATAAAGGCCTATAAATGTCCGACTACTTAAGAGTAGCTAATAAAGTAGGATATCAGAGACAATAGATATTTTGAAGGTTCTGTAGTGGCAAATGCAGCTGACAGTTAGTGCTACAGTGATGATTGTGCAGCTTTTGTAACCTTAGTAGTCCCTAAAGCATCTTATAACTGTTTAGTATAATGGTGAAAATTGCTTGCAATAAAACTACCAGGGTGACAGAGCAAAGGTAGAATATCTAAGAAGGATAAATATTGCTCACACTGGATTTAGGGTCTATAGTGTCCAATAACATAAGAGATAAACCTCCTATTACGTCTTATGTTATCTACCATAACAACCAATAAACACAAAAACACCATGTATGGGAGAAAGACCAGTCACGTTCTTGTTTATTAACATAAACTCCTTAATCACGGCTAATATGCCAATATTAGGAAACTCTTTTTCAATAACATAAGAACTTGTAGCAAGTTCGATAAGATGGGTGACGGCATCTAATTACTAACCTAACCCCTACAGCCAGCCGGCCAGGGCCCCCATTCGGTGACTTGAGAGCGGCATGGGTTACTCGCACCCAATGGCAGAGAGAGAGAGCTGTAAACTCATAGAGGTCTTCGTCCTAAGATTTGTAAGGAGGAGTAACCCAGTGGACATCACCTCCCTCATCTCAGGATGACACTCTTTTCTCTCCCTGCCAGCTTTCAGGGCCCTAACCGACCGCCACAAGATAAAAGATTCTACTAGGCTCTATTCTGACTAGGCTCTATGTATACAGTAAATACTATTAACATTTTTTTTTTTTGTGCAAATTCTAAACTGGAATAATTATAAGAAATTTTTTTTTTTATACAACAGTTAACAGTTCTTTCCTGATATCTGCCATAAAAATGTCAATCCCAGCATCCACCAGGTTTACACCATCAGGGCGATAGAGAGCCTTGTTGTCGGCGGTGATAGAGTCATGCCTTATGACAAAGCCGCCTAATGCCGTGACCGCTCTTCCCAACTCCCTGTTGACCTTCTTCCTCACGTTGTAGGCTGCCCTCTGTGTCACAATGTACCTCCAACGCAGTCATGCAACTACCCCACTTTCACACCTTGGAGCCATGCATACATCCAACTTAAATCAGAGATCATCTTTCTTATCAAGTCTAATGCTGGAACAGACCCTAAGTCATTTCCCCCCAGATGCAGAACAACAATGTGAGGTTTCACCCACCTCCTGTTTGCATCCTGGAGAAAAGCTGGTAACTCGTTCCAGGTTAAACCCCTGCGGCCCAGCCAACGAATGTTATATCTGGATGTGGATAATCCTAGCTGCTGCCTGTCTGGTAAATGCAGAGCCCTGATGGCCGCCCAATGAATAAAGTAATGCCCTACTATCCATATGCGTACTGGAGGGGAATTCTTCTCTGAAAGAACAGGATATAAATGATGAGCCAACTGCAATACAAAATGTCCACACCATAGAGTGTGACATACCCGTTCCCCTTCAGCATACATAACTGATACAACTATATATACCAGTCCCTCCCTGTATATAACTAATCAGTTGCCAGATAGACAATTCCCTCTGAACAGTAATATGTATTTTTTTTTTAAATTACCATCCCTCTGATTTATTCGCCTTTCATAAGACAAATATATAGTTTGTATCTCCCCGACTTCCCCCGTCCTAGCCATTTTATTTACTTACTAGTGGACCCCGCTACAGCGGCGCTGGTTGCCGCCCCTATTCTAAATGAATGTGGCGCAATTTTTGATGGGTCCATACCCAATACAGCTGCTGTCTTATCAAGAACCTTACAGAACTGGAAAATTGACAATGAAGTGTCATCCTCATGAATGAGCAACTGTTGCGGGCCAGCTGGCCTCAGCTTACAGTATTCCTCAAAACTCCGAACTGGACAACATTCCGGCATTGCATGCCTGTCCATAAGGAGCCAAGCCTCCTTTCCCTCCTGATCAGTCTTTGATCTAGGCACCAGCAACATAAGACCTTTTTCTGCCGGACTTACGTGTTCCATTTTAACACCCCCCCCCCCCCCGAACCGCCTGCTCGCGAAGATACTACTAATTACCCAATCCTTAAAACCCCTGCAAACGCAAACGAGAATGCCATGCGAAATAGCAGGACTTTGAATGCTGATGAGCACACCTCTTGCAAGCTCCCCACCAGCTCACGTAAACGTAGAGGCATGATGGGTTCTCTGTGATCCTTCGGGTGTTGGTCCAATCGTCCCCACCCCTTTAGCACCTGCCTAACCAGGAATGTTCCAGAGAAGTCTGCAATATTAAATGTTTTGTTAAAAAATGCAACTGCAGCTAGCCTACTCTGCGCCGCTAATCTAGTTACTCCCTCCTTGCGCAAACATGCCAACTACTCAAACACATGTACCTGCGAGGCCTTATGCACCAAGAACCCCTGCTGCCTGGCAAAACTTTCCCATCCCTTCCAGTGACTTTCATAAGTTCTCCAGGTCTTGGGAGCTAGAGATGCCCGAACTAGGGGGATAATAGTTTCCCAGCCTCCGCCATCTGCCATGTTAGGCCTGTCTGCTCTGCTTTTGGAGCCACCTGTCTAAACTGACCCCATTTAAACCTAGACATGCCTTGCGCCAAAGCAAATGTCCAACTGAAGGCAGCGCAACACCAGGTTTCTCAAGTATATGACAGAACAAGAATAAAAAACAGTAAAAAAGTGTGTTTGAGTATATCCACTAGACAACCATACTGTACCAATAAAACCTAAAGAAAATTGGCAAAATTGGGGTGAGAATTGGGAGACAAAGTTAGTGTGGTTGCTATCAATAAGTCTTAAAATGGACAACATAAAATCCTGAGCAGGCGGACAGACATCGCCACAATTCAACCCAATCAAGTACGATCGGGTTGATTGACACCCCCCTGCTGACGGCCGCGATTCTGCAGGGGGCGGTGTTGCACCAGCAGCTCTTGTGAGCTGCTGATGCAATGCTGAATACGGAGAGCGTATTGCTCTCCGTAAATAGAGGCCTATATGAACATTCTAAAGTGAATACCCAATTTTTTTGTTTTTTTTGGTTTTACTAAGCTTGTGGATATTGTAATAATCCAAAAAAGGATTACTCCATTTAGTTGTCATTCAGTGGTTATTGCATTTTTTTTTATCTTTAATATTAGGCAGCATATCCTTAGGTTTTAAATATTGAGCTGCTATAAGTTATTAGAGTGTATAAAACATATATACATATATACATATTGACTGGTCAGTCACATAGTATTATATACCTATTGAATCTATTTGAAGATATAGATTTTTGTGCTTTAAATGCATGTAGTATATAATTAAGTTTTGAATTTTTAAACTAATATTTTGACATATTAAAATAACTTAAATTAAGAATATCTCCTTTTTATTGTTATTTTTATTTTATTTGAATTGGATTTTGTATTGTTCATTTTAAGACTTATTCGTCTAGATTTAGAGTTTTGTCGGTAAAAAGCCGCGTAGCTAACACTGCTTTTTTCCCAATGCACCCTTAAGACAACGCTGGTATTTAGAGTTGTCTGAGGGGCTGCGTTAGGCTCAAAAAAGGGTGCTGTTACGGTTACCCTTAGTCTCGCTGAGAGATGGACCGCTTAGTAGCCTGGATCCCTATTGCTAAAGAGGGGAGAAGCTGCTTTCCATAGTATTCTATATGAGTCTCGCAAATATAGAATAATCTCCCTTAGCTGCAGTACCGCTAGGATACCCTTCTGCCCACAAAAACGAGTCAACGCTGCGATTGTGGGTCAAACAAGAACTCAGGACTGGGATGCCCAGCCTGCTTTTTATTAAGGTTACATGCACACAGGGCACTCTCAGGGGGAGAGGGGGGGAAGCACAAAATCCCCCATCACACATTTAGATAGAGAGCACTGTCCTTGGACAGGCCACAATAGGATTACAGTACTTAAGATAACAAGTTTACAAGTTCATCTTATCAATTAGCAGTCTGGCTCCAGAGGTGATTAGACAATAGTTTCTAAAAGCTGAAAAAAAAGAGTTAACTCTTTATGAAATGATACTTGTTACGGTTTTCTTGGAGCCCTTCTTAGGCGCTGGCTTGCTGGTTCAGGCATTGCTGCTGGGAAATAAGCTCTTCACAACAAAATAACTAATGCTTCTGTAACAGTGCTCCCTTTCTGTGGAACACTCTGGCAGACACGGTCTGACCCCTTTTCGGGGCAGACTAAGGCTGTCCAGACCGCTGGTTATGCGGGGCTGAGGTCGGTTTGTCTGGACAACCCGTCGGCGTTGCCATTCTGTTTCCCAGGTCTGTAAGTAATGGTGAAATTGAAGGGTTGCAACGATAAGCTCCAACGTAATAGCCTGCCGTTATCTCCAGAGACCCGGTTCAGCCACACCAACGGGTTATGGTCGGTGACCAGAGTGAACTCCTGACCATATAAATAGGGAGTCAATTTCTTTAATGCCCACACCAAAGCCAAACACTCCTTTTCGACCGCTGCATAGCTGACTTCGCGGGGCAGGAGCTTCCGGCTGATGTAGGCAACTGGATGCTCCCCTCCATCTTCGCCTACTTGGCTGAGGACGGCTCCCAGCCCGAACATGGAAGCATCTGTATGGACGATAAAACGTTTGTTAAGGGCTGGGGCCGCCAAGACAGGAGCGTTAATTAGAGCATTTTTGAGAGCCTGGAAAGCCGTTTCACAGTGGGGAGACCACAGGACCTGTCGAGGTAAGTTCTTCTTGGTCAAGTCAGTCAGGGGTTTGGCAAGTGTGCTGTAGTCTGGTATGAACCGTCTATAGTACCCTGCCGTGCCCAGGAAGGCTAGGACCTGAGTCTTAGTGATGGGGGTGGGCCAATTGGCGACAGCTTCTATTTTGGCCGGCTCTGGTCGCTGCTTTCCACACCCCACCCGGTGACCCAGGTACTGTACCTCGGCCATCCCAAAGTGGCATTTTTCTGGCTTCAGAGTCAGGCCAGCAGCCCGGATCTGATCCAGAACCATTCCCACATGATCTAAGTGGTCCTCCCAGGACTCACTGTGGATCGCTATGTCGTCCAGGTAGGCGCAAGCAAAACTCTGGAAGCCATCCAGGAGCCTATCCACCAAGCGCTGGAATGTAGCTGGGGCATTCTTCATCCCAAACGGCATTACCCTAAACTGATATAAGCCGAATGGGGTGACGAATGCCGACTTGGGGATAGCCTCCGGGGCCAGGGGAATCTGCCAGTAACCTTTGCAGAGGTCAATAGTGGTCAGGTAATTTCCCCTGGCTATACGATCGAGTAGCTCGTCTACCCTGGGCATAGGGTAAGCGTCCGTCACAGTATTTTCATTGAGCCTCCGATAGTCTACGCAGAACCGGGTGGTCCCATCTTTCTTGGGCACCAAGACAACTGGGGAGGCCCAGGGACTATCGGAGGGCTCAATTACCCTGAGCTGGAGCATCTCATCGATCTCCTTCTTCATTCCTGTCCTAACTGCTTCAGGGATTCGGTACGGAGCCTGGCGCAAGGGAGCTTGTCCCGGAGTATCTACCTGGTGGGTGGTTAAAGTAGTGTACCCTGGCTTCGGGGAGAAGGTGAGGTGTTTAGACTGGAGGAGTTGGTTGAGCTGCTCCCTTTCAGTGGGGCTAAGTCGGTCCCCTATCTGAACCTGCGCCACTATACCTGTGGGGAGGCTCTTTTCTAATAGGTCTGGAATGGGTAAACTGTCGGGGTCTTCCTGAGGGGAACAACATACGGCCGTCACGTTCTCTGGTCGCTCAAAATATTCCTTGAGCATGTTTACATGGAATGTCTTTCTAAGATTGTTGTCGTGGCAGCTAGCTATCACATAAGTGGTGTCTCCCCTTTTCTCTACGATCTGGTAGGGACCCTGCCAGGACGCCTGCAATTTGTCTGTCTTCACCGGCTTAAGTACTAACACCTTTTGTCCTATGGTGAAGATTCTCTTTCGGGCCCCCCGATCGTACCATACTTTCTTTCTTCTCTGGGCCAACTGGAGATTAGCCCGCACGGATTTAGCTAATTGCTCCATTCGGTCCCTGAGTTCCAGCACGTATGGCACAATGGGGACACCGTCAGCCTCCATCTCTTCCTCCCAGTGCTCCCGGATCAGGTTTAGGGGTCCCCGTACCTTTCTTCCGTAGAGCAACTCGAAGGGAGAGAACCCTGTCGTTTCCTGGGGCACCTCCCGATAAGCAAATAGGAGGTGCGGCAGGAAGCGTTCCCAGTCTCGGTATTCCTGAGTGAACGTCTTGAGCATTTGCTTGAGGGTCCCATTGAACCTCTCACACAGCCCGTTCGTCTGGGGGTGGTATGGGGAGCTCAGGAGGGACTTAATTTTGCAAACCTGCCAGAGTTGTTGGGTCAATTCAGCCGTAAATTGGGTGCCTCGGTCGGATAGGATTTCTTTTGGAAATCCTACCCGGGAGAACACCTGTACTAGTGCATTCGCTACCGTATCCGCTTGTATGTTGGATAGGGCGACAGCCTCTGGGTACCTGGTAGCGTAGTCCACTACGGTAAGAATGTATCGCTTACCGGAGGGACTAGGGGTAGCCAGTGGTCCCACTAGGTCAATAGCAACCCGGCTGAAGGGTTCCTCTACAATGGGCATATTTACTAGCTGGGCTTTAGGGTGGTCGCCTCGCCTTCCTACTCGTTGACACACATCGCAGGTGTTACAGTAAGTTCTAACGTCAGCGTGCACCCCTGGCCAAAAGAACGTGTGAGTAATGCGGTGTAGGGTACGGGTAACGGCTAGGTGGCCTGCTAAGGGGATGTCGTGGCCTATTTTGAGGATTTCTTGACGGTATTTGTGGGGCACTACCAGCTGTCGCCTACGCTGTCCTATTTTCTCTGTCCAGCGGTATAGTTTCCCTTTTTCCCATAAGAATGTTTCGTTATCTGCCCCGCCCCCTCCGGTCTCTGCTCGTTCCCGGTACTTTTGTAAGGTCGGGTCAGTCTTAGACTCTGCCTCGAAAGCATCTGGGGTGTCCCAGGGTATGGGGCCTAACCTGTCAGGCAAGGTCGGGGTAGGTCTTACCTGTGTCTCCCGCACTGGTGAGAGCTCTCGCTCCGTCCGGGCTTGGGCCCGTGTAGTCACTGGGTCCGCCTCGTTGTTGCATACTGGAGCATAGGCAGAAGTCATGGGGCCCAAATCGTTGCCCAGTAGTACTTCGGCAGGTAAATTATCCATTAGGCCCACGTTCACAGCCCCCTTTCCCGCTCCCCAATCAAGATGCACTTTAGCTGTTGGAATTTTGTACACATCCCCCCCCGCCACTCTAACGGCCACAGTCTGTCCGGATCGCTTGTGCTCTGGCACCAAATGACTCTGTACCAGCGTGATAGTAGCCCCTGTGTCTCGCAATCCCTCGGTAGATCGCCCCTCGAGCCATACCCTCTGCCGATGGTGCTGGCGGTTATCTGAGGCAGCATATACAGGGTCTGCCTCGTGAAGCGGCCCCACATATCCCTCCATAGGGGCCTCTTGGTTAACACAGAGGGCCCGGGCCGGACGATAGGACCCAGAGGGGTAATTGTAATTCCTGGGTGTCTGGTGCGTATTAAGGGGGCAGCTAGCCATGAAATGCCCTGGTTGCTTGCATCGGTGGCAAGTCGGTCTGGGACGCTCAGAGCTGTTATTGGGTGGTCCTGAGTGTGGGACGGGCCTTGTGGGCACCGGGGCTCGGAATTCAGTACGAGGGGGTGCACGGTAAACCTCTCTGGGTTCGACCCGTGCTGGAGCTCGGTAGTTCATGGGTTCGTGAAGACGGGAGTCATAATGTTCATCGGCCAATTTGGCTGCTTCTTCTAAGGTAGAAGGCCGCCTGTCTCGCAGCCATTCCTTCCCTTGCTGTTCCATGCCATTATAAAAATGTTCTAAGAGAAACAATTGTAAAATTTCCTCCCCAGTCACCGCTTTACTTCCGCTCAGCCAGTGATTTGCCGCTCTCCGCATTCGGTGCGCCCATTCCATATGGGTATCGTTAGGCTTCTTTTCCGTGCCCCGAAACTGTCGGCGATACGTGTCCGGAGTTACAGCGTACCGTCGCAACAGTGTCTCCTTAACTAGCTCATACTGTGTCACTTCCTCAGCACCCAGAGTACGAAAGGCTTCCAGGGCTCGCCCGGATAGTTTCCCAGACAATATCGTGGGCCACTCTCTGTTGGGAATCTGGTGCAGGGCACATTGCCTTTCGAAGTCCGCCAAATATTCATCAATCCCTGTCTCGCTCTCTAGGAAGGGTCGAAATGCCGCATAGGGTATCTTGGGCCTCCCAGCATTTTCGACAGGGATGATTACCTGCGGGGCTTCAGCATTGCGGTGTGCATTTGCTAGGTTGAGTTCGTGGGCTCGAGTCTCTCGTATATCCTTGTCCGCCTCCGCCATCAACTGCTGTACCAATTCCATGGAGGGGTTCGGCCCGTATAATGAGAGCCTTTCCTGAACAATCCTGGTTTTTTCGTCACTAATCGTGGTCGGTGTTTCCGCCATTGTGAAGCTCTGATCCAGTTCGGTCAATTCTGCGATCAGCTCTCTCCTCGGCCGGTTGCTGGCGTACCCCCCTCTGCTTTCAAGTAAATCCTTTAGGGTTGTACGCTTCAATTTTTCGTAAGCGCTCTCCATCCGTTCTGTACCTCTCCTAGGAAATCCAGGAAAATCCCGCCGCTGCCGCCAAATGTTACGGTTACCCTTAGTCTCGCTGAGAGATGGACCGCTTAGTAGCCTGGATCCCTATTGCTAAAGAGGGGAGAAGCTGCTTTCCATAGTATTCTATATGAGTCTCGCAAATATAGAATAATCTCCCTTAGCTGCAGTACCGCTAGGATACCCTTCTGCCCACAAAAACGAGTCAACGCTGCGATTGTGGGTCAAACAAGAACTCAGGACTGGGATGCCCAGCCTGCTTTTTATTAAGGTTACATGCACACAGGGCACTCTCAGGGGGAGAGGGGGGGAAGCACAAAATCCCCCATCACACATTTAGATAGAGAGCACTGTCCTTGGACAGGCCACAATAGGATTACAGTACTTAAGATAACAAGTTTACAAGTTCATCTTATCAATTAGCAGTCTGGCTCCAGAGGTGATTAGACAATAGTTTCTAAAAGCTGAAAAAAAAGAGTTAACTCTTTATGAAATGATACTTGTTACGGTTTTCTTGGAGCCCTTCTTAGGCGCTGGCTTGCTGGTTCAGGCATTGCTGCTGGGAAATAAGCTCTTCACAACAAAATAACTAATGCTTCTGTAACAGGTGCGTTGAGCCTAACTTAGCTCCACTTCAACCCTCAATACCAGCGTTGCTTACGGTAGCGGTAAGCTGGGAAAATGTGCTCATGCACAATATCCCCATAGGAAACAAAGGGCAGTTTGGGCTGAAAAAAAACCTAACACCTGCAAAAAAAGCAGTGTTCAGCTCCTAACGCAACCCCATTGTTAACTATGGGGAAACACTCTCTAAGTCTGCACCTAACACCCTAACATGTACCCCGAGTCTAAACACCCCTAACCTTACACTTATAAACCCCTAATCTGCCGCCCCCACTATCGCTGACCCCTGCATATTATTATTAACCCCTAATCTTCCGCTCCCAACACCGCCGCAACCTACATTATCCCTATGAACCCCTAATCTGCTGCCCCTAACACCGCCGACCCCTATATTATATTTATTAACCCCTAATCTGCCCCCCCCAATGTCGCCGCTACCTTACCTACACTTATTAACCCCTAATCTGCCAACCAGACCTCGCCGCCACTATAATAAATGTATTAATCCCTAAACCGCCGCACTCCCGCCTCGCAAACACTAGAATAAATTTTATTAACCCTTAATCTGCCCTCCCTAACATCGCCGCCACCTACCTACAATTATTAACCCCTAATCTCCCGCCCGCACCGTCGCCGCTACTATAATAAAGATATTAACCCCTAAACCTAACTCTAACCCTAACACCCCCCTAACATAAATATAATTTATATTAAACAAAATAATATTCCTAAAATTAACTAAATTATTCCTATTTAAAAATAAATACTTACCTATCAAATAAACCCTAATATAGCTACGATATAATTAATAATTACATTGTGGCTATTTTAGGATTTATATTTATTTTACAGGCAACTTTGTATTTATTTTAACTAGGTATAATAGCTATTAAATAGTTATTAACTATTTAATAGCTACCTAGTTAAAATAATTACAAAATTACCTGTAAAATAAATCCTAACCTAAGTTACAATTAAACCTAACACTACACTATCAATAAATTAATTAAATAAATTACCTACAATTACATACAATTAAATAAACTAAACTAAATTACAAAATTAAAAAAAAACTAAATTACAAAAAATTAAAAAAGATTACAAGAATATTAGGCTAATTACACCTACTCTAAGCCCCCTAATAAAATAAAAAAGCCCACCAAAATAAAAAATGCCCTACCCTATTCTAAAATACAAAATTAATCAGCTCTTTTACCAGCCCTTAAAAGGGCTTTTTGCAGGGCCTTGCCCCAAAGTAATCAGCTCTTTTGCATGAAAATAAAAATACAATACCCCCCAACATTACAACCCACCACCCACATACCCCTACTCTAACCCACCCAAACCCCCCTTAAAAAAAACCCTGAAGATCATCCTACCTTGAGTCGTCTTCACTCAGCCGAGCCGAATTCTTCATCCAAGGTGCGCAGAGGAGGTCCATCATGTGGTAGAAGTCTTCATCCAAGCGGGGCAAGAAGAGGTCTTCCATCCGATTGAAGTCTTCATCCAGGCGGCTTCTTCAATCTTCATCCATCCGGAGCAGAGCGGAGCCATCTTCAAAGGAGCCGACGCAGACCCATCCTCTTCAACCGACGCCTACTCACCAAATGAAGGTTCCTTTAAATGACGTCATCCAAGATGGCGTCCCTTGAATTCCAATTGGCTGATAGGATTCTATCAGCCAATCGGAATTAAGGTAGGTAAGGTAGGACAAATCTGATTGGCTGATTATATCAGCCAATCAGATTCAAGTTCAATCCGATTGGCTGATCCAATCAGCCAATCAGATTGAGCTCACATTCTATTGGTTCTTCCGATCAGCCAATAGAATGCGAGCTCAATCTGATTGGCTGATTGGATCAGCCAATCGGATTGAACTTGAATCTGATTGGCTGATATAATCAGCCAATCAGATTTTCCCTACCTTAAAGGGACATGAAACACATTTTTTTTCTTTCATGATTTAGAAAGAGCATGCAACAGCATTCTAATTTACTTCTATTATCTAATTTGCTTCATTCTCTTGATATACTTGATATACTTTGCTTGAAAGCATATCTAGATAGGCTCAGTAGCTGCTGATTGGCTGCTTCACATAGATGCCTCGTGTGATTGGCTCACCCCTGTGCAATGCTATTTCTTTAACAAAGGATATCTAAAGAATGAAGCAAATTAGATAATATAAGTAAAATGGAATGTTGTTTAAAATTGTATTCTCTACTTGAATCATGAAAGAACATTTTTGGGTTTAGTTTCCCTTTAATTCCGATTGGCTGATAGAATCCTATCAGCCAAACGGAATTTGAGGGACGCCATCTTGGATGTCATCATTTAAAGGAACCTTCATTCTGCAAGTAGGCGTCGGTTGAAGAGGATGGGTCCACGTCGGCTCCTTTGAAGATGGCTCCGCTCCGGATGGATGAAGATTGAAGACGCCGCCTGGATGAAGACTTCAATCGGATGGAAGACCTCTTCTTGCCCCGCTTGGATGAAGACTTCTACCGCATGATGGACCTCCTCTGCGCACCTTGGATGAAGACGACTCAAGGTAGGATGATCTTCAGGGGGTTAGTGATAGGTTTTTTTAAGGGGGGTTTGGGTAGGTTAGAGTAGGGGTATGTGGGTGGTGGGTTGTAATGTTGGGGGGGGTATTGTATTTTTATTTTCATGCAAAAGAGCTGATTACTTTAGAATAGGGTAGGACATTTTTTATTTTGGGGGCTTTTTTATTTTATTAGGGGGCTTAGAGAAGGTGTAATTAGCCTAATATTCTTGTAATCTTTTTTAATTTTTTGTAATTTAGTTTTTTTTTTGTAATTTAGTTTAGTTTATTTAATTGTATGTAATTGTAGGTAATTTATTTAATTAATTTATTGATAGTGTAGTGTTAGATTTAATTGTAACTTAGGTTAGGATTTATTTTACAGGTAATTTTGTAATTATTTTAACTAGGTAGCTATGAAATAGTTAATAACTATTTAATAGCTATTGTACCTAGTTAAAATAAATACAAAGTTGCCTGTAAAATAAATATAAATCCTAAAATAGCTACAATGTAATTATTAATTATATTGTAGCTATATTAGGGTTTATTTGATAGGTAACTATTTATTTTTAAATAGGAATAATTTAGTTAATTTTAGGAATATTATTTTGTTTAATATAAATTATATTTATGTTAGGGGGGTGTTAGGGTTAGAGTTAGGTTTAGGGGTTAATAACTTTATTATAGTAGCGGCGACGGTTCGGGCAGGAGATTAGGGGTTAATAATTGTAGATAGGTGGCGGCGATGTTAGGGAGGGCAAATTAGGGGTTAATAAAATTTATTCTAGTGTTTGCGAGGCGGGAGTGCGGTGGTTTAGGGGTTAATATATTTATTATAGTGGCGGCGAGGTCCGGTCGGCAGATTAGGGGTTAATAAGTGTAGGTAAGGTAGCGGCGACGTTGGGGGGGCAGATTAGGGGTTAACAAATATTATGTAGGTGTCGGCGATGTTAGGGGCAGCAGATTAGGGGTTCATAGGGATAATGTAGGTGGCGGCGATGTGCGGTCGGCAGATTAGGGTTTAAAAAAGTATATTATAGTGGCGGCGATGTGGGGGGCCTCGGTTTAGGGGTACATAGGTAGTTTATGGGTGTTAGTGTACTTTAGAGCACTGTAGTTAAGAGCTTTATATACTGGCGTTAGCCCATAAAGCTCTTAACTACAGCCTTTTCATAGGCGTTAGGAGTCTTGTTGGTAGAGGGTGTACCGCTCACTTCAGCCAAGACTCTAAATACCAGCGTTAGGCAGATCCCATTAAAATGATAGGATACGCAATTGACGTAAGGGGATCTGTGGTATGGAAAAGTCGCGGTTTGAAAGTGAGCGGTACACCTTTACCTGGCCGACTCTAAATACCAGCGGCCGGCCAAAAGCAGCGTTAGGAACCCTTAACGCTGCTTTTGACGGCTAACGCAGAACTCTAAATCTAGGTGATTGATAGCTATTTTTGCTAACATTTTAGTCTCAAGTATGTGTACAATCAAAAAGCGCACTAAAAAAGCAACAACATCATCAAGTATGTGACCACCCTTGATGATGAAGCGGATAATCGATTTATGGCATACACCACACTTATATTATCTGACCAGAAAATAACTGTTTTGTTGGCTAGTTTTTGTCCCCATAATTCAACCGACACTATAATAGGAAACAGCTCTAATAATATCAGATTCCTTGTTAGACCTGAAGTTATCCAGTCTTGAGGCCATGGAGCCATACTCCATTCCCCATCCAGGTATGCCCCGTAGTCATACCCTCTCGCAGCGTCAGTAAATAAATGCAGTGTTTGGTTTGAGATTGGGCCATCTCTCCACAAGCAAATCCCGTTGAATTTCTTCAGAGATTCCACCCACACTATGAGGTGCTCCATCATCTCGTGTGACACTTTGATCCGCCTTGTTTCCCCTTGTGGCCCTTTAAGTTGTGCATCTAATATGCGATTAAAAACCCTCCCCATGGGAATGACCCTACCAGCAAAATTTAAGAGGCCCAGCAAGGATTGCACTTCTTTAAGGGACACCCACTCTGCCCCCGCCACTAACAAAACCACCTGTAATAGGCTGTAGACCTTGTCTTGTGGGAGTCTACAAATGGCTGCCCATATCAATTTCAATACCTAAGAAAGTGAGACACATGCAAGGACCTTGCGACTTGTTAGCTGCTAATGGGACCCCAAACCTGGCCATCATGTCGTGCATGATCTCCATCATACTCTCACATTCGACAGAATCAGCCCTCCCCACTAGTAAGAAATCATCCAGGTAGTGGGCAACAGCCCCACCCCCCAGTGTAGAAAGGTGCTAAAGCATTTGAACAGAGCACAGGACAGTGAACACCCCATGAGTAGACATCTGTCAACGTAGAATGCCCCCTCGAACTTCATGCCCATCAGCCGAAACGCTGATGGATGTAGGGGAAAGAGCCTAAAAGCGGATTCTATATCCAGCTTTGCCATTAAGGCTCCCAATCCCTTGCTTCTGACAAGCTATAGCGCATCATCAAAGGACTGGTAGTGTACTGAGCTTAGTTTAGGGTCAATGGCATCATTCACTGATGCCCCCTTTGGGTATGATAAGTGGTGTATTAACTTGAACTTGCCTGTGTCCTTCTTGGGCACGACCCCCAAAGGAGACACAACCAAATCTGGAAACGGCTTTTACCAAAATGGACCAGCCACCCTGCCCAATTTTATTTCCTTGGCCATTTTCTCCCTGACCACCCCAGGAAATTCGTAAGCAGATTTAAGGTTATGATGAACCGTTGATCCCACAACCCGACCGCTAATTGGAATCTTAAATCCTTCTTCTAACCCTAATCTGAGAAGCCCTGCCACTGCCGCATCCCGATAATGCGACAGCCAGGTCACCATAGCAGCCAGCTTCAGGGGCGTTGGCGCCCTTGTTGCCAGAACCCCCCGTGAGAACTGTCTCTCAATTCCCAAATCTTTTTTCTTATTGCACTCAGTCCCTGGGTGTAGCCCACTGCAGAATTTGCATATGCGACGAAAGGAACAACTCGCCCCTCTGTCACATTGCTTATCCTGGAACTTCCAGCACTGCCTCCCTTGTCACTTGGGACGAGGCATGGGACGTGTTGTACCCATGCGTGACACAGCAGATGGCATCGTAGACCCTTCCAGACCCAACTTGGACCAAAGGTGCAAATCCTGGGTCCCAAAGTGTAGTAGGGGGTTTCCGACCATTTTCCTGTGGAAGGCCATGTCGTATTCATGTCATGCGCCCTCCTTGTACCTAGAATGTATATCACCAATCGTATCTTCATATTTAAATAGGTTGTGCCCTTGAGACTGCCATTTATCCAAATAGCAGGTTGCCAGTACCCTGAAGCAATGCTGCCATTCTTTATAAGTCTCTGGCCGCTGTACTTTCTTAGGGCCTGCGCCATCTGCTGCCCTCTCTTTTGGCCTGCAAGCCTCTGGGGAAAGTTCAAAGATGTTCACATAGCGCCCATCCTGAATCTTTTTCACCATTTTAGATTTTAAATGACAATTCAGGGAATAAACAAAACATGCCTTTTGTGACAGCACCTACACTCCCTTCCTGTACAAATGGAACCGGTTCTTACCCTGCTGCCTGCACCGCCTTACTCTTCACCTGAGCTGCCAGGGATTGAGGGATTGATAGGTTGAGATACAGCGTCCCCCTGGCTGCTTGTGGCCGCCATCTGCTTGTCGTTGCGATGTGTAGTAACACCCTGCAGAGACAAAATAATATGGGGAGTACTCTAGGCACAGGATGGAACCCCTGAGGGGCCCTCAGACAAAATGCCTCCAGACAAGTTCCCCCTAGTACCCTCAGCCACATTCATTCCCAGAGCTGACTTCAACGCCCTCCTGATCAAATCTTCATTCACACAACCTAATTGGCCTGTCGCCGTAACCAAGCTCTCCTGACTCATTCGTGCCGCTCCGCTATTACCCTCCATGTTAATATTGCCATCCATGTTATGACTACACAGAATCTTTGCCTTTTAATCTAGTTTGCATCTCTCTGGATTGCTAATTAACCTATCAATAAAAACCTTCACCTTTATTTCCTAAAACCCTTGTAACTGTTTAATTATGCCAAAAAGGAAAGACTCACACAGACAAAACACAACTTTAACCCCAGAACCAGACACCTCTGCTCTGCACAACACCTGAACCTGCTCCCTTGAAAAGTGTGACACACTGGGGACCAGAAAGCCCACCCTTAAATACTAATCTAGGAAACCAAAATGCACAACCCCGCCCGCAAACCACACAGCCCCACCCCCAAACTGCCTCACCCCTCCCACAGACTCATACTGCTCCACCCACAGAGACTCGTCCCACATCATCCTTGTCCTGGTTAGAAGCAGAGGAAAAGGGCCACACTAAGGCCTCAGTCTCCATGTCAGATCTGATTTTAAAATGATTAAGTAGAGTAAAAATAAAATGCTCTATTCCATATAAATGAGTGCCTGTCTTTCACATTGAAGCCCATTTATCAAGCTCCGTTTGGAGCTTGTGGGCCCGTGTTTCCGGCGAATCTTCAGACTCGCCAGAAACAGCAATTATAAAGCAGCGGTCTAAAGACTGCTGCTCCATAACTCTGCCCGCCTGCTCTGAGCATGTGGACAAAGATCGCCGGAATTCAACCCGATCGAGTACGATCAGGTTGATTGACACCCCCCTGCTGGCGGCCGATTGACCGTGAGTCTGCAGGGGGCGGCGTTGCACCAGCAACTCTTGTGAGCTGCTGGTGCAATGCTGAATACGGAGAGCGTATTGCTCTCCCCATTCAGCGAGGTCTTGCGGAACTGATCCACACTGTCAGATCAGGTCCGCAAGACCTTTGAAAATTCGGCCTCTTTGTGTTTAACCTATGGAAATGTGTGATTCACTGCCATTTCTGAGATGGACAGAGCTGATGAGCAATCAGGAGTGGCATCCCTATGTATCCACCAATCACCAGCCATATCCTGTTTACTAATAGTATAGAAGTGTACCAGGCATTCAACTTTACTTGTGGGTTGAACATCTTTATTCATCTTAAAAATAAAGTTGTTTCATAAAAGGCAGTGAAACAGAGAATTTTATGTTTTTACTAGATGTCTCTTTAAAAATTGGCATTAACTAGAAATGTTATTGAATCTGAACAGTGTTTTTTTTTTTTTTTACATAACCACACACTGTGTCATTTAGTCTTATCTTACTTCTAAGGTGACTGTTAAACTGTAATTACATAAATGGACAAAATGCAGTAAAATAACTGATCCCACCTTGTTCTACATCTCTAGTGAGTAACCAAGAGCAGAGTGTACAAGGGGTTAATGAGAGACGCAGGATACACCTGGATTGAAGTCTCTGACTCTACAAGTAGGAAAAATTTGGGCAGCCCTATTTGTTGCTAAGTTGTCAGAGCAACCAGTGGAATTCTTGCCCAAACCCCCTGGAAGTTGGCCGTGTGGTAGAGCCAGCTGGCACCCATGGGTGGGGGTGATTGAGGTGTGAGGTGACTACTCAGTCCATTCTTTTCTTGCTGAAACGCACCTGGCTCTGGTTGCAGTGGGCTGATCTAAGTATTCAGCACAATAGTACAAACAAAAGGTTCCTTTAATGACATTAAACCAAATGTGAGATCACTAAGTTAGAGAATTTAAAGACAGCTTTCATTTGCTGCTTCTACAAGGGGGCATTTTAAAATGTATAACGTTATTATGTGGGGGAAAAATGATTAAATGCTTGGGACATGTCACTGCCCACCGATACAACTGTTGGAAATCTCTTTATCAGACAGTGAGACGTTTATCCCATGGGATGAGCTGTGCAAAGCATGTAATGTTATGTTCAATACCATTTGCAAAAGTGTTTCCCTTGTTTAAAGTTTGTTTCCATATGCACAATAAAATGTTTTGTTTAAAGGGACAATGTACTATGAGATCATTGTATTCAAAGCAGTTGCAGGAACACACTATCAAATTGGAAACTAGGAGGTTTATCTCTCTGCATCTCGTTTACTTTTATGTAGACAATACTGCAGTACTGAAAGCAATAGAAAGGTAAATTATCTATGAGTAAACAATTTAATATAATCCAGTAGAAAAATGTAGGGCTAGATTACAAGTGATGCGCTATCATTAGAGTGGGCTCGATATTGCAATATCGCATCTGCATTAACTTGCGCTCATATTACAAGTAAAAGTAAACGCAACCTTACAAGTACAAACTAATTTTGCATTTGTCAGGTTAGCGTGATTGAAGACCTCGCATGAAGAGTTAGAACTACATAAAAAATTGCACCAAGCACAACATAAATACAGTAAAATGTGACACAGTCATATATACACTATCTAAGTAAAATTATTTATATAGATATTAATAGAAAAAGATAAAAGGGTTCAAAGGTAAAAAATTGAGTATGCCCCTCACATTTTTGTAAATATTTTATTATATCTTTTCATGTGACAACACTGACGAAATTACACTTTGCTACAATGTAGAGTAGTGAGTGTACAGCCTGTATAACAGTGCAAATTTGCTGTCCCCTCATAATAACTCAACACACAGCCATTAATGTCTAAACCGTGGCTAAAAAAGTGAGTACACCCCTAAGTGGAAATGTCCAAATTGGGCACAATTAGCCATTTTCTCTCCCCTGTGTCATGTGACTTGTTAGTGTTACAAGGTCTCAGGTGTGCATGGGGAGCAGGTGTGTTAAATGTGTTGTTAGTGCTCTCACACTCTCTCATACTGGTCACTGGAAGTTCAACATGGCACCTCATGGCAAAGAACTCTCTGAGGATCTGAAAAAAAGAATTGTTGCTCTACATAAAGATGGCCTAGGCTATAAGAAGATTGCCAAGACCCTGACACTGAGCTGCAGCACAGTGGGAAAGACCATACAGAGGTTTAACAGGACAGGTTCCACTCAGAACAGGCCTCGCTATGGTCGACCAATGAAGTTAAGTGCACATGCTCAGCGTCATATCCAGAGGTTGTCTTTGGGAAATAGACATATGAGTGCTGCCAGCATTGCTGCAGAGGTTAAAGGGGTGGGGAGTCAGCCTGTCAGTGCTCAGACCATACGCTGCACACTGCATCAAATTAGTCTGCATGACTCTCTTCTAAAGATGATGCACCAGAAAGCCTGCAAACAGTTTGCTAAAGACAAGTAGACTAAGGACATGGATTACTGGAACCATGTCCTGTGGTCCGATGAGACCAAGATAAACGTATTTTGTTCAGATGGTGTCAATCGTGTGTGGTGGCAACCAGGTGAGGAGTACAAAGACAAGCGTGTCTTGCCTACAGTCAAGTATGGTGGTGGGAGTGTCATGGTCTGGGCCTGCATGAGTGCTGCCGGCACTGGGGAGATACAGTTCATTGAGGGAACCATGAATGCCAACATGTACTGTGACATAGTAAAGCAGAGCATGATCCCTTCCCTTCAAAGACAGGGCCGCAGGGCAGTATTCCAACATAATAATGACCGCAAACACATCTCCAAGACGACCAATGCCTTGCTAAAGAAGCTGAGGGTAAAGGTGATGGACTGACCAAGCATGTCTCCAGAACTAAACCCTATTGAGCATCTGTGGGGCATCCTCAAACGGAAAGTGTGGAGCGCAAGGTCTCTAACATCCACCAGCTTTGTGATGTCGTCATGGAGGAGTGGAAGAGGACTCCAGTGGCAACCTGTGAAGCTCTGGTAAACTCCATGCCTAAGACGGTTGAGGCAGTGCTGGAAAATAATGGTGGCAACACAAAATATTGACACTTTGGGCACAATTTTGACATATCCACTTAGGGGTGTACTCTCTTTTGTGGCCAACTCTTTAGACATTAATGGCTGTGTGTTGAGTTATTTTGAGGGGAAAGCAAATTTACACTGTTATACAGGCGGTACACTCACTACTTTATATTGCAGCAAAGTGTCATTTCTTCAGTGTTGTCACATGAAAATATATAATAAAATATTTTCAAAAATGTGAGGGGTGTACTCACTTTTGTGAGATACTGTATATATATATATATATATATATATATATACTGTATATGCATACATACATGCAAATACATGATACAAATACATGTCTAAAAATGTGTATGTATATATACATGCATGTGTATATATGTGTATACATCAGTATTTATTTTGTCCCCTTTTCCTGTAATTCCATTCTGAAATTGTGAGTGTTTTAGTTCCTGTGTGAAATGGAAGTGCAGAACACTGTTCTATTTCACACAGCCAGTGGCTGCACACTCTAGTGACCTATTTATAACTGTCCCTAAATGGCTATAGCAGAGAAGGTAACCTAAGTTACAACATGGCAGCTACCATTGTTTTATAGACACTAAGGGCCAGATTACAAGTGGAGCATTAAATATCGATTTAATTAAATCAATATTTGCGCACTACTGTCTTATACCAGAGCACCCTAATGTGCGCCGGTATTACAAGTTAACAAAAATGTGAATGCAAGGTCCAATGAGAACCATGCGCAGCAAAAGGGTAAGTAGTGCAGCGATGGTAGCATGTTTGTAAATATATATGACTACAGGGAGTGCAGAATTATTAGGCAAGTTGTATTTTTGAGGATTAATTTTATTATTGAACAACAACCATGTTCTCAGTGAACCCAAAAAACTCATTAATATCAAAGCTGAATATTTTTGGAAGTAGTTTTTAGTTTGTTTTTAGTTTTAGCTATTTTAGGGGGATATCTGTGTGTGCAGGTGACTATTACTGTGCATAATTATTAGGCAACTTAACAAAAAAACAAATATATACCCATTTCAATTATTTATTTTTACCAGTGAAACCAATATAACATCTCAACATTCACAAATATACATTTCTGACATTCAAAAACAAAACAAAAACAAATCAGTGACCAATATAGCCACCTTTCTTTGCAAGGACACTCAAAAGCCTGCCATCCATGGATTCTGTCAGTGTTTTGATCTGTTCACCATCAACATTGCGTGCAGCAGCAACCACAGCCTCCCAGACACTGTTCAGAGAGGTGTACTGTTTTCCCTCCTTGTAAATCTCACATTTGATGATGGACCACAGGTTCTCAATGGGGTTCAGATCAAGTGAACAAGGAGGCCATGTCATTAGATTTTCTTCCTTTATACCCTTTCTTGCCAGCCACGCTGTGGAGTACTTGGACGCGTGTGATGGAGCATTGTCCTGCATGAAAATCATGTTTTTCTTGAAGGATGCAGACTTCTTCCTGTACCACTGCTTGAAGAAGGTGTCTTCCAGAAACTGGCAGTAGGACTGGGAGTTGAGCTTGACTCCATCCTCAACCCGAAAAGGCCCCACAAGCTCATCTTTGATTATACCAGCCCAAACCAGTACTCCACCTCCACCTTGCTGGCGTCTGAGTCGGACTGGAGCTCTCTGCCCTTTACCAATCCAGCCACGGGCCCATCCATCTGGCCCATCAAGACTCACTCTCATTTCATCAGTCCATAAAACCTTAGAAAAATCAGTCTTGAGATATTTCTTGGCCCAGTCTTGACATTTCAGCTTGTGTGTCTTGTTCAGTGGTGGTCGTCTTTCAGCCTTTCTTACCTTGGCCATGTCTCTGAGTATTGCACACCTTGTGCTTTTGGGCACTCCAGTGATGTTGCAGCTCTGAAATATGGCCACACTGGTGGCAAGTGGCATCTTGGCAGCTGCACGCTTGACTTTTCTCAGTTCATGGGCAGTTATTTTGCGCCTTGGTTTTTCCACACGCTTCTTGCGACCCTGTTGACTATTTTGAATGAAACGCTTGATTGTTCGATGATCACGCTTCAGAAGCTTTGCAATTTTAAGAGTGCTGCATCCCTCTGCAAGATATCTCACTATTTTTGACTTTTCTGAGCCTGTCAAGTCCTTCTTTTGACCCATTTTGCCAAAGGAAAGGAAGTTGCCTAATAATTATGCACACCTGATTTAGGGTGTTGATGTCATTAGACCACACCCCTTCTCATTACAGAGATGCACATCACCTAATATGCTTAATTGGTAGTAGGCTTTCGAGCCTATACAGCTTGGAGTAAGACAACATGCATAAAGAAGATGATGTGGTCAAAATACTCATTTGCCTAATAATTCTGCACTCCCTGTATATACATATATATTTATGTGTTAATATGTGTATATACACATACTAACACACAAATATATATGTATAAAATCATATACATAAATATTTACTCGGAATGCACAGTTCCCATAGACCGCAATGTAAAAGCATAGATCGCAATGTAAAAGCAATGTAAAACCACTCCACCAAATTTAGACCCCAAAAAACTATAATTCCCTTTATGTTGACGGCATTTGGGGCACTTTTTGAAAATTAACCAGAGATCAGATCTCTGGTTCATTTTCTGAGCACTAATTGCACTGCGATCTTGCGGTAGCAATAACAAGCTACTTCTAATGGCTGGTTAATTATTGCGTGCCCGCAAATGGGCAAATTTGCACAAAGATTTAGCACTCCACTTATAATCTGGCCCTAAAACTTTACACTTATTTTTCAATATTTAAACAATTAGTGAAACTTTAAAACATACATCTACATGTTATTCTTCAACTTCTGCAACTCACTTCCTCTTTCGGTTTGCCACAATGGACTCTCCCACTCACAAAGATGGTCACTCCCTTGACCTGATCTTTATCTATCAATGCACTTTCAAACTTCACAAACTCTCCTTTTCCTCTTTCTGACCACCATCTCCTCACTTGCAACATCTCATCCCTCCCTACAACTCTCCCTCCTTCTACTCCTCACACCAAACTTCACAGAAGCATTATGTCATTAGCTCAGCAACAGCTTGCTAATTCCATCGAACCTCTCCTCTCATTCATCTCCTCCTTTTCCTGCCCTGACCAATCTATCTGCCACTATAACTCCACCCTTACATCGGTGCTTAACAATCTGGCCCCTCTTACCATAGCTCGAAAATCACACACTCATCCTCAGCCCTAACATACTCCTTTGACACGGTACCTACGCAGATGTTCCCGTACTGCTGAGCGGCACTGGAGAAAATCTCGGAGTTCAACTGATTTTCTTCATTACAAGTTCATTTTGAACTGCATCTATTCTGCCCTTAATCTCTATAAGCAACATTACTTCTCTACTCTTATCTCTACTCTTTCTTCAAACCAAAAACATCTGTTCTCCACTTTCAATACTCTTCTTTGCCCACCCCCACCCCCTAATACAACTTCTCTGTCAGCTCAAGTCTTTGCCAGCAACTTCAATAACATAATCAACTCCATCAGAAATTAAATCAGCTCTCAACATACTTCTCACCCCCTCAAACGCTTGCAATCAACCACAACCCACATAGCCATAAATGTATCTCTTTCTCCCCTGTTACTGAGGAAGAAGTTTCTGCACTTATACTGTCCTCTAACCTCACTACCTGTCCCCTTGACCCTATCCCCTCACAGCTACTCCCCTCCCTCTCTTCTACCCTTACCCCTATACTCACACACATTTTCAGTCTCTTCCTCAGCACCAGTATATTTCCCTCATCTCTAAAACATGCACTGGTCACACATCCTCAAAAAAACTTCTCTTGATCGAACTTCCTCATCCAACTACCATCCTATTTTCCTACTCCCTCTGGCCTCAAAGCTTCTCGAAAAGCTAGTATATGCCCACCTATCCCATTTCCTTACATTAAACTCCTTCCTTGACCCACTGCAATCTGGATTTTGTCCCCACCACTACACAGAGAAAGCAATTGTTAAGGTTACCAATAACCTACTTACAGCAAAATCAAAAGGCCACTTCTCTCTGCTTATCCTCCTTGATCTGTCCGCAGCCTTTGATACTGTTGACCACCCTCTTTTGCTCCAAAACCTCCTATCCTTCGGCATTTGTGACACCACTCTCTTGTGGTTCTCTTCCTACCTGTCAAACCGTACCTTTAGTGTAGCCTTCTCTGGGGCCTCATCTACCCGCCACCACTTTCCGTTGGGGTACCGCAAGGCTCTGTCCTCGGTCCCCTTCTCTTCTCAATCTACACGTCATCATTAGGTTCCCTAATAAAGTCCCACGGGTTCAAATATAATTTGTATGCCGACGACACCCAAATCTACTTCTTTGCACCAGACCTATCTCCTTCCTTGCTAACCCATTTAACTAACTGTCTCTCTCACAACTTGTTCTGAATGTCCTCTCACTACCTCAAGCTAAATCTCTTCAAAACTGAGCTCCTTATTTTCCCCCTTCTTCCAAAATCTCCACCCCCAATCTCTCTTTTACTGTCGACAACTCCATCATTACCCCTACCCTGCATGGCCGATGTCTTGGGGTCACACTTGACTCAGATATTTCTTTCACTCCTCACATTCAGTCCTTGGCTAAATCCTGTCGCTTCCACCTTAAAAACTTTCTAAAATTAGACATTTCCTTACAAAAGACACAACTAAGATTTTAATCCACTCTCTCATCCTTTCCCGCCTCGATTACTGCAACTCTGTCCTCTCTGGTCTCCCCAGCTGCTGCCAAGCTCCTTTACAATCCATAATGAATGCCTCTGCCAAGCTCATCTTCCTTACACATCGCTCTTCATCTACTGCACCTCTCTGCCAATCCCTTCACTGGCTTCCTCTTCCCTCAAGGATTAAACACAAAAATCTCACTCTAACATACAAAACCCTCAACTGCATTGCTCCCCTGTTTATCTTAGACCTTGGCCTGGAATTCCGCAGCGTATTTGTGGCGAGGCTGATTCGCCTTAGTTATCAACCCCTACTGCCCGGAAAAAGTAGAATATAGTGACGTAACCTATGATCCGCCGGACTCATTCCGACACAGATCAATGGTTACGTCACTACAGATGCTCGCCACTATTCTGGACCAGCGTACCTGGAATTCAATCCGCCGCCCTGGAGGCGGCAGATCCCATAGGAATCAATGGGAGTCTGACCATAGCGAAAGCTCATGTTCACTGCTGCCGATATCCCATTGATATCCCAATTGGATTGAGCTCGCATTTTATTGGCTGTTCCGATCATCCAATAGAATGCAAGCTCAATCCGATTGGCTGATTGGATCAGCCAATCGGATTGAACTTCAATCTGATTGGCTGATTGAATCAGCCAATCAGATTTTTCCTACCTTAATTCCGATTGGCTGATAGAATCCTATCAGCCAATCGGAATTCGAGGGACGCCATCTTGGATGACGTCCCTTAAAGGAACCTTCACTAGTCGTTCAGTCGTCGGTTGAAGAGGATGGCTCAGCGTTGGCTCCTTTGAAGATGGCTCCGCTCCGGATGGATGAAGATTGAAGACGCCGCCTGGATGAAGACTTCTGCTGGATGAAGGACCTCTTCTGCGCCACTTGGATGAAGATTTCAGCCCGATTGGGTGAAGACGGCTCAAGGTAGGAAGATCTTCAGGGGGTTAGTGTTAGGTTTTTTTAAGTGGGGTTTGGGTGGGTTAGAGTAGGGGTGTGTGGGTGGTGGGTTGTAATGTTGGGGGGGGTTGTATTTTTTTTACAGGTAAAAGAGCTGATTACTTGGTAATTTAGAATAGGGTAGGGCATTTTTTTTATTTTGGGAGGCTTTATTATTTTATTAGGGGGCTTAGATTAGGTGTAATTAGTTTAAAGTTCTTGTAAAAAAAAAAATTATTTTCTGTAATTTAGTGTTTGTTTGTTTTTTGTACTATAGTTTAGTTTATTTAATTTAATTTTAGGTAATTGTAGTTAATTTATTTAATTAATTTAATGATAGTGTAGTATTAGGTTTAATTGTAACTTAGGTTAGGATTTATTTTACAGGTAATTTTGTAAGTATTTTAACTAGGTAGCTATTACATAGTTAATAACTATTTAATAAATATTGTACCTAGTTAAAATAAATACAAATTTGCCTGTAAAATAAAAATAAATCCTAAAATAGCTACAATGTAATTATTAGTTATATTGTAGCTATCTTAGGATTTATTTTACAGGTAAGTATTTATTTTTAAATATGAATAATTTAGTTAATAATGGTAACTTTTATTTAGATTTATTAAAATAATATTAAAGTTAGGGGGGTGTTAGTGTTAGACTTAGGTTTAGGGGTTAATAATTTTAATATAGGTGGCGGCGGGGTCCGGGAGCGGCAGTTTAGGGGTTAAACATTTAATTTATTTATGGCGGGGTCTGGGAGCAGCGGTTTAGGGATTAATGAGTTTAATGTAGGTTGCGGCGGTGTAGTGGGGGTCAGGATAGGGGTTAATAACTTTAATATAGGTGGCGGTGGGCTCCGGGTGCGGCGGTTAAGGGGTTAAACAATTTATTTATTTGCGGCGGGGTCCGGGATCCGCAGGATAGGGGTTAATAACTTGAATATAGGTGGCAGCGGTGTAGTGGGGCAGGATAGGGGTTAATAGGTATGATGTAGGTGGCGGCGGGGTCCGGGAGCAGCAGTTTAGGGGTTAATACATTTATTATAGTTGCAGCGGGGTCCAGGAGTGGCGGTTTAGGGGGTAAAACAGTGTAGTTTAGTGTGGGTGCTTAGTGACAGGCTATCAAAAAAGCTGCGAAGAAGCCCGATGAGCAGCGAGATTGATGACTGTCAGTTAACAACAGTCCGCTGCTCATCACTCCGTACTTGGTGCACAGTTTCTTGACAGCTTTTTAGATAACTTTGGTGAACGTAACGTATTCAGGTCCGCGGCGGCGATGGTAGGTGAGCTTAGGCGAGCGTATTGGGCCGGCGAATGCAGGTAAGTAGACGGCTTCATAACTAGAGGCCCTTGTCTCCAGATACTCTCCCTCCCGTCCCCTTCACTCTGTTCATGACCTCCTACTCTCCTCTTCTCTTGTTACCCCCTCACACTCCCGTTTACAGGACTTCTCCAGACTGGCTTCCATCTTATGGAACTCTCTGCCTCGCTCCACAAGATTCTCCTCTAGTTTTGAAAGCTTCAAGAGCTCCCTAAAGACTCTACTGTTCAGGGATGCATACAACCTACACTAACCTTTCTTTATACCAGTTCCTCTCCTCCATTGCTATCCCCTTGAACCCCCTAAGTGTGTAAGCCTAAGAGCAATTGCTGTTTGTAGATCACCTTCTTTAGAGCTGACTACAACAGTGCAACTCTTGACAGGGCCCTTTTACCCGTCTGATCCCTATAAATTTTCCTTGTATACTGCCTCTGTTTATAGCACTGTGGAATCTGTTGGCTATCTACAAATAGCCGATAATAATAATAATATTCTCGGACTAATCTTTTCTTTGAATGCATCATTCTATCAAGCATTTATTTAGGGCTAGATTACAAGAGGAGTGATATCGTTAGTGCTAGGAGCGTAAACGTGATTGCAAGCTCAGTGTTCTTTACGCTTAAATCCATATTACAAGTGGCGCGCTATCAAAATTACTGCAAATTAGTTTGCGTAAACTCGCTGTAATTTACGCCCCACTACTATGGGTAGTGTAAAGTGCTAATTTGTGCTTGCATTACAAGTTGAAAGTAAATGCGATCGTGCAAGCGCAATCGGATTAACCGCTCAAACTCTTTACACGACTTGAAAGTTTGCATAAAGAGTTTGTCCAGATGAAACAGTTACACTAAACACACTATTAACCCCTAAACCGCCATCCTACCACATAACAAAAACATAAATATATTATTAACCCCTAAACCGCCATCCCCCTACATCACAAACTACATAAATATACTATTAACCCCGAAACCACCAACCCCCACATCCCATACTACATAAATATACTATTAACCCCTAAACTACCATCCCCCCACAACGCAAAGTAATACTCTAACATCTAAACCCTCTAACTTAACCCAAAATAAACTACCGCAAACTTTATTAAAAAAAAATCCTAACATCCTTAAAAAAAAAATTACCTGTCAAATTAAATAAAAACCTAATCTTACCTTTAAAAATAAAAATTTAAAACTACCATTACTAAAAATAAAACCCCTAGCATTACTTCAAAAAAATTAACACTTGCATTAAAAAAAAAACATAAACCTAACATTACAAAAAAAAATAAAAAAAATATTTCAGTAATTGCAAAATATAAAAACATTTTTGCTCCTATTCTAATTCCCCAAAATAAACCCCCCAAAAAAAACTTTTCTAAAATTAAAATATTAATTGCCCTTAAAAATGCCTTTTGTAGGGCATTTCCCTAAAGCAATTGAGCTCTTTTTACAAAATAAACATTAACATTGAGAACCTGTCCCCATGGCTTTGTGGTATATAGGCAGTGTGGGGGGCTCGGTTTAGGGGTTAATAGGTAGTTTATAGGTGTTAGTGTACTTTTAAGCACTTTAGTTAGGAGTTTTATGCTACGGTGTTGTAGTATAAAACTCTTAACTACTGACTTTTAAATGCGGTAACAGTCTTGACAGGAGAGGGTCTACCGCTCACTTTTGGTTAGACTCGTAATACCGGCGCTATGCAAGTCCCATTGAAAATATAGGATACGCAATTGACGTAAGTGGATTTACGGTATTTCCGAGTCTGGCCAAAAAAGTGAGCGGTGAGCCTGTCATTTCAAGACTCGTAATACCAGCGGGCATTAAAAAGCAGTGTTGGGACCTCTCAACGCTGATTTTTAACCCTAACGCACAACTCGTAATCTAGCCGAAAGTAATTTTGATAATGGAAGTAAATTGAAAATTATTTTTAAAATTGCATACTTTAACTGAATCAAATTTTTTGTTTACATTCATGTGAAAGAGCTCCATATACTGTTTCATCTCCATATATATATTGAGGGGCAGGTTTGCACAGGTCAACCGGCTTTCCGCAATATAAGAAGCAGCAGTCTAAAATCTCTGCCACCTCTGAAATGGCGGAGAGAAATAACCCTGAATGCACTTGCTCTGGGTGATTGGCAGGCCCTTTTCTTGTGCAATTGGTCACACAAGGGAAGGCGGCGGAATTACACAGTGTGTAATTGTACATAAGGGCAGTAACCCCTAATCTGCCGAACCAGACATCGCTGCCACTATAATAAATATATTAACCCCTAAACCACCGCACTCCCGCATCGCAAACACTAGTTAAATATTATTAACCCCTAATTTGCCTACCCTAACATCGCGACACCTACCTACATTTATTAACCCTTAATCTGCCGCCCCCAGCGTCGCCGCCACTATAATAAAATTATTAACCCCTAAACCTAAGTCTAACCCTAAACCTAACACCCCCTAACTTAAATATAATTTTAATAAATATAAATAAAATTACAATCATTAACTAAATTATTCCTATTTAAAACAAAATACTTACCTATAAAATAAACCCTAAGCTAGCTACAATATAACTAATAGTTACATTATAGCTATCTTAGGGTTTATTTTTATTTTACAGGCAACTTTGTATTTATTTTAACTAGGTAGAATAGTTATTAAATAGTTATTAACTATTTAATAAACTACCTAGCTAAAATAAAGACAAATTTACCTGTAAAATAAAACCTAACCTATGTTACAACTACACCTAACACTACACAATAATTAAATTAATTACCTAAACTAAATACAATTAATTACAATTTAAAAAAATTATCTAAAGTACGAAAAAACAAACACTAAATTACAGAAAATAATAAAATAATTACAAGAATTTTAAACTAATTACACCTACTCTAATCCCCCTAACAAAATAAAAAAGCCCCCCAAAATAAAAAAGCCCTACCCTACACTAAATTACAAATAGCACTTAAAAGGGCCATTTGCAGGGCATTGCCCCAAAGTAATCAGCTCTTTTACCTGTTAAAAAAAAGTACAATACCCCCCAACATTAAAACCCACCACCCACACACCCAACCCTACTCTAAAACCCACCCAATCCCCCCTTAATAAAACCTAACACTAACCCCTTGAAGATCACCCTACCTTGACAAGTCTTCACCCAACCGGGCCGAAGTCCTCAACGAAGCCAGGCAAAGTGGTCCTCCAGATGGGCAGAAGTCTTCATCCAAGCCCATGAAGAAGAGGTCCTCCAGATGGGCAGAAGTCTTTATCCAGGCGGCATCTTCTATCTTCATCCATCCGGCATGGAGCGACTCCATCTTCAAGACATATCCGATGCGGAGAATACTCTTCAAACGACGTCTAACTGAAGAATGAAGGTTCCTTTAAATGACATCATCCAAGATGGCGTCCCTTCAATTCCAATTGGATGATAAAATTCTATCAGCCAATCGGAATTAAGGTAGAAAAAATCCTATTGGCTGATGCAATCAGCCAATAGGATTGAAGTTCAATCATATTGGCTGATCCAATCAGCCAATAGGATTGAGCTCGCATTCTATTGGCTGATTGGATCAGCCAATAGAATACGAGCTCAATCTTATTGGCTGATTGCATCAGCCAATAGGATTTTTTCTACCTTAATTCTGATTGGCTGATAGAATTCTATCAGCCAATCGGAATTGAAGGGACGCCATCTTGGATGACATCATTTAAAGGAACCTTCATTCTTCAGTTGGATGTCGTTTGAAGAGGATGCTCCTCGTCAGATGTCTTGAAGATGGAGAAGATAGAAGATGCCATCTGGATGAAGATTTCTGCCCATCTGGAGGACTTCTTCTACCCAGCTTGGATGAAGACTTCTGCTCGTCTGGAGGACCACTTCGTCTGGCTTCGTTGAGGGCTTCGGCCCGGTTGGGTGAAGACTTCTCAAGGTAGGGTGATCTTCAAGGGGTTAGTGTTAGGTTTTATTAAGGGGTATTGGGTGAGTTTAGAGGAGGCTTGGGTGTGTGGGTGGTGGGTTTTAATGTTGGGGGTATTGTACTTTTTTTTACAGGTAAAAGAGCTGATTACTTTGGGGCAATGCCCCGCAAAAGGCCCTTTTAAGGGCTATTTGTAATTTAGTATAGGGTAGGGCTTTTTATTATTTTGGGGGGCTTTTTATTTTATTAGGGGGATTAGATTAGGTATAATTAGTTTAAAAAACTTGTAATTATTTTATTATTTTCTGTAATTTAGTGTGTTTTTTTTGTACTTTAGATAATTGTATTTAATTGTATTTAGTTTAGGGAATTCATTTAATTATAGTGTAGTGTTAGGTGTAATTGTAACTTAGTTTAGGTTTTATTTTACAGGTAAATTTGTCTTTATTTTAACTAGGTAGCTATTAAATTGTTAATAACTATTTAATAACTATTCTACCTAGTTAAAATAAATACAAAGTTGCCTGTAAAATAAAAATAAATCCTAAACTAGCTACAATGTATCTATTAGCTATATTGTAGCTATCTTAGGGTTTATTTTATAGGTAAGTATTTAGTTTTAAATAGGAATAATTTAGTTAATTGTAGTTATTTTATTTAGATTTATTTAAATTATATTTAAGTTAGGGGGTTAGGGTTAGGGTTAGACTTAGGTTTAGGAGTTAAGAACTTTAATATAGTGGCGGCGACGTTGAGGGGCGGCAGATTAGGGGTTCATAAGTATAATGTAGGTGGCTGCAGTGTCCGGAGCGGCAGATTAGGGGTTAATAATATAATGTAGGTGTCGGCGATGTCAGGGGCGGTGGATTAGATGTTAATAAGTGTAAGATTAGGGGTGTTTAGACTCAGGGTTCATGTTAGGGTATTAGGTGTAGACATAAAATGTATTTCCCCATAGTAATCAATGGGGCTGCGTTAAGAGCTGAACGCTGCTTTTTTGTAGGTGTTAGTTTTTTTTCAGCCGGCTCTCCCCATTGATCCCTATGGGGAAATCGTGCATGAGCACGTTTTTCCAGCTCACTTCTACCGTAAGCAGCGCTGGTATTGAGGTGAGATGTGGAGCAAAATTTTGCTCTACGCTCAATTTTCTGCGACTAACGCCGGGTTTCTAAAAACCCGTAATACCAGCGTTGTCTGTGAGTGGTGAGGGAAAACTGCTCGTTAGCACCGCACCCCTGTTACCGCAAAATTTGTAATCTAGGTGTTGTTTTTTGGCATCCTTTGTTGAAAAGCAAAGCGTTCACAGTTCATATACATTTATGAGTCTGTGATTGGCTGACAGCTGTCATGTGATACAGGTGACAGGGAAATGAAAGAAAACTGACATTTGTCTAAAAATAATCTACTGCTCATTTGAAATTTAAAGTGAGCATTACTGCACTTTACTTTTATTATGCATGTCTTCATTATTATATTTAATGGTCATTTACCTAGGTAGAGCACAAACTACTGAGCATATGGCACAAAGACAGGAGTGAATAATAAATTAGTAAGGGAATGGTACAAAAGTAAGCAGATGGCATAATCTAGGGAGCGTATGGCACTCACTGGGGAGAGAATGTCAGAAACTGAAAAAGACGGTAAAAAAACATGGAGAAAGCATTGTCTGTCTAAAGAAAGAAGCAAATAACACGGAATGGTGAAAAAAATGACTCAAATGGGAAGTGCATGAGCAACAGCACAAACTGGTACAATAGCAGAAAAAGGAAACCAACCCTACCCTAGTGCTAAGACAATGTGGTTGTATAATTTAGCCAATAGACATTTAGAAATGATTAAGCCTAAGTTGTTGTTCATTAAGGGCAGACAGTTTGTCTTCTTCCTGCTGATCAGATCAGGACAGGGGTTTATGACTGCAGTGCTTGAAATTGATCTTTGAATGCTTGAAGTACAGTATGTGGTGTCATTGATCATGGAGTTTTTTGTCTGGTGTGGTCTTGTGGTTATAGGGGTCTATTTATTATGGTGCGAGCGGACATGATCTGATATAGCGGATCGTGTTCGCTGCACTTCGATAAATGCAGTATACACTGTCGGCATTTATCATTGCACAAGCAATTCTAGTGAACTGCTTGTGAAATGCCGTCCCCTGCAGATTAGCGGCCAATCAGCCACTAGCAGGAGGTGTCAATCAGCCCGATCATATAGGATCGGGCGGATTGATGTCCGCAGCCTCAGAGCAGGCGCACAAGTTATGGAGCAGCGGTCTTTAGTCTTTTAGGTCTTTTAACTGCTGTTTCTGGCGAGCCTAAACAGGGGCATCAAGCTCCATTCGGAGCTTGATAATTCGGCCCCATAATATGGAAGGTTAAAGGGACACTCAAGTCAAAATGAAACTTTCATGGTTCAGATAGAAGAACAATGTTAATCAACTTTCAAATTTACTTCAGTTAACAAAATGTGCACAGTCTTTTTATATTTACAATCTTTGAGTCATCAGCTCCTACTAAGCATGTGCAAGAATTCACAGAATATACATGTATGCATTTGTGATTGGTTGATGGCTGTCACATGATAAAGGGGTAATGGAAATGGACATAACTTTGTCAGAACAAAATCTACTACTCATTTGAAGTTCAGACTATGCGCTATTGCATTGTGTTTTTATTGTGCATTTGTTTTTTCAAATCTACTGTATTTACTGGTCATTTAACTCCTTGGAATTATCAGGATTTCTTTATATGCCCATTGCCCAATCAATTCCTGGATTTGCTTCCATTTTATAGTTAAATTTGGAAAAGTGGGTTTCAGCCAACATAGCCTAGGGGTAGCAAAAGCCTTGGTACAGCTAAACTATTTCTATTTTATTACCTCTTAAAGGGACACTGTAGTCAAAAATAATTTGTTCATAGTTCAATAGTATACATTGAAATAAACACATTTGCAATGGTCATTACGTTTTAAATATATACCATTTATAATATATTAGCCTATGATTTTTTTTTTTTTCCAAACCCACTTACTTTCTGTCCGTTACAGATTTCCAATCTTGGATGACAACTCCAGATGGAAGATGGCGACTCTTCAACGCGATGTGTGAGCTACTGCAACGTCATTGAATACGTCACCGCCAAGAAGACACGCTCTATGGCCTCGCTTCCATTGAGCCGTTAAAAATGGAGCCGTAAGCTACCGAAGCGGCCGACAGCTAAAAGTAATTTACGGCTCTATTTTAGTACCAGGTTTCCATTGAAATATTTTGCGGATAGCGTGCAGTCGCTCTTTTCGTGTAGCTGTACGTCAACGTTGTGTTAATGCTTCCATCTGATGTCGGATTTCTTGAAAATCAATTAGTTGCTAAGGTAACCCGACCTTACGCTATAGAATTTACGTTTAACGTCCGTGCTCCTTTCCGGTGAGCACCTCTCAAGAAAAATAAAGATACACTTATCCATATTTTTAATAATCAAATACTATTTTTTAATATAATTATATTTACCACTTCATAAATATAAGTAATATGTATTGCTGCCCTAGGCATAGGTCCAGTTTGCATTCTGTAGATATGTTCTTGCATATATTATTATATTTAAATATATACTGATATTTCTATTAGAATATAATTCAACTATTTCTATACATGAGACAACAATAAATATTACTTATAACAATTTATTTCTACATTAAAACACTTGCATTATTTGCAAGTTTTATATTTTCAATAGAAAATAGGTCTCAAAAAGCACAATTTTCCTCTTTTACACCTAGATGAGCTGGGTGTAATATTTCTCAATGTATCGACAGCCTCCGACAGTATATTAACGGTTTGCGCTTTCATTGGAAGCCTGGTATAATTTATCGATTAACGGCTTCTATTACTTTCTATGGGACGCGAAGATTTTTTCGTCAGCCGGAGTCCAGATGCCGATATTGAGGTATAACGCGTCATTGGAAACAGTCAATAAACGATATTGCTTTCAATACCGTAAACTGAATTACGACTCAATGGAAACGAGGCCTATATCGGCTTCTGTGCCGCAATATGCGCATGCGAGAGTACTCCAATCCAATTGCACATGTGTAGATTGACAGAATTTAATTTTAATGAGATGCAAATACTCGCCATCCGATTGGCAAGTGTTTTATACCGTGGACGGCCCATATTTGAGGGCTGGATGAGGTGATGTCATGGGGATAAAATAAAAATGTATTTTAATATTAAATAAAGCTTCGTTTCAACACAGAATAACGTACATTTGATTTGTGTTATAATTGTAATGTGAAAAGTATGGTCCGTTTGGCATAAAAAAAACAAAAGTTAGTAATCCTTTAACAAGTGTAGATTTTCATGGTAAAATATGTCCTTGGAATATTATTATTGTTAGGTGTGGGAAATTGATGAACAAAAATGTGAAACAATTTTATGTGAGAAGCCAGAACTGAGGTAGAAGTTTCTTAAAATGTGCCAAAAAATAATTTAAATCCTTAAGAGAGTTGATATTGAGCCCTGAGATCTGTGTAGGATAGTAGCAAGGATGTATAAATGTGGTGGCTTATACAAGCAAAACATTACGGCTAATTCAATCTGTGGTTGACTTCAGGATGTGAATGGAAGGAGAGAATTAGAAGAGGTGGAAAATTCCCAGACAATGTGGTTCAGTTTTTGAAAGTTGCTCAGAAGGTAAAAAAAATATGTTATTGGTTACAATGAAGACCAGGAAAGTCTGATCATATTAAAGGGCCACAGATAAAAACAGATGCTTAGTGTAATAGATAAAGAAATCATTAAAACAATCTTCTGGCCTTAAGATGAGCACGTCAGTAATGAGAGACTTATGTGTGTGGCCACTTAGCAAAGTCTGCATTGAACTCTGCGGTGCATTGCTGCTCCGGAGAGATTAAATAGGTGTTGCAGATTTATTACAAACATAACTTAGATAATTTAACTAGTTCTAACAGCCATGCAGCTATTTGGTTAGCATGATAAAGAAAAAGACGTTTAAAAAAATAATATTAGTTTTCATTGTCATAACTTTCAAACTGTATCATAATTGTCCTGTTTCGTAGGTGGCGGCGATGTTGGGGGCGGCAGATTAGGGGTTAATAAATATAATATAGGGGTCGGCGATGTTAGGGGCAGCAGATTAGGGGTACATAGGGATAACGTAGGTTGCGGCGGTGTGCGTTCGGCAGATTAGGGGTTTAAAAAATTTAATAGAGTGGCGGCGATGTGGGGGGCCTCGGTTTAGGGGTACATAGGTAGTTTATGGGTGTTAGTGTACTTTAGAGCACAGTAGTTAAGAGCTTTATGAACCGGCGTTAGCCCAGAAAGCTCTTAACTCCTGGCTTTTTGCTGCGGCTGGAGTCTTGTCGTTAGATTTCTAACGCTCACTTCAGCCAAGACTCTAAATACCAGCATTAGAAAGATCCCATTGAAAAGATAGGATACGCAATTGACGTAAGGGGATCTGCGGTATGGAAAAGTCGCGGCTGGAAAGTGAGCGTTAGACCCTTTCCTGACTGACTCTAAATACCAGCGGGCGGCCAAAACCAGCGTTAGGAGCCCCTAACGCTGGTTTTGACGGCTAACGCAGAACTCTAAATCTAGCGGAATGTGTAGCTGTTCGTATGCTATATTGTATTGGAACACCGAAACATATCTTAGCAGGGAAAAAATGCCCATTAGTATGAAAAGAATTGTACTGCCATTTTGGGCATGAGTAGTCTATGGTGGCTTTATGCAACATATAGTAAGTATTTGCATTTAACTAACTTACTTCCCATGCTGTTAAGTTTGTTTTCTGTATTATTGCCTTATTAGTTCTGACACAAGATATAGTAAACTTTATCTATATATATATATATATGCCACAATAATGACTTTAACTTGGTAACGGTACCCTGTCATAAGGGAGGAGTTTTGAGGAAATGCTAGTGGGAGTGTACTATCACCTAGGCATTTAAGCCACAGGTGTAAGGCTGTTTTCTTATCGTCTATGATTAAGGTGTACTTGTCTTGCCGAAACACGTAAGACCGAATGGTTTCCACACTCCCATAAATGTGTTGATCATATTGTCTATAAAGAAGTAATTGAATTTAAAAAATAAAAGGAGATTTTACCAAATAATTGAAGCCTGGATCTATATCTTTCTTTTTTCCTAACAATTAAATATACACACATACACACACAAATAAATTTACACACATACATACACACAGATAAATATACACACATATACAAATAAACATACACAAATAAATACACACACATATGCAAGTAAAATATACACATATATACACACAGAAAAAAATATACACACATACACAAATAAACATACACACACATACACATACAAATAAATATACACACATACACAAATAAATATACACATATACCCATACATACACATACCCAAATAAATATACACACATACACATACATATACACAAATAAATATACACATACCCAAATAAATATACACACATAAACAAATAAACATACACACGAACATAGACACACACACAAATAAACATACATACATACACATGCACAAATAAATATACACACATATACAAATAAACATACACATACACAAATAAATATACACAGATACACAAATAAACATACATACATACACAAATAAACATACACACATACACATACATATACATACACAAATAAATATACACACATACACATACACACATACAATATTGACCCCTTCCAAGTCCCACCCCTTGTCATATACCATATACCTTTAGTTCTGCCACAAAACCATTTTTTAGAAAAATAAATGTTGATTTTGACAGCAGATAATAAACATAGGCCCAACAAGTCTGCACAAAATTTCCTAAAAGTGTAAACGTATATAGAATAGTAAGTAGTAAGTAGTAAACAGGATAGCCTTATGCTTATCCCCGATATTAATTGGTACCTAGGATAGCCTTATGCTTATCCGAGGCATTAATTAGAAAGTAGGATAGCCTAATGCTTTTCCCATGCATTAATTAGTATGTAGGATAGTCTTATGCTTATCCCAGGCATTAATTAGTATGTAGGATAGCCTTATGCTTATCCCAGGCATTAATTTGTACGTAGGAGAGCCTTAAGCTTATCCCAGAGACTGCTTCTCTTTCTGTTTTGCATATGTAAATATGACCCTGGGGATAGTCTCCCTATGGGTGATGGGGGAACCAGACGTGGACCCCTTGCCCAATGTGCTTAGAGGAATATGGCTGCCCCTCACTGACGAGGCCCACAGAAGGCTGAAACGATCGTCTGGGGTTGCCTTTTCCTTGTTCAGAGGAGAATTGCCTGGTATTTTGGGGCTGGACTGACCATGTCAGCGGAGTCAGACTGATATACTACAGTAAAGTTTTCCTCTGTGAAAAGCACAATTGGGCAGAAAGAAGCTACTTCCAGGTGGTAACCGGGCCATAGAACAAGCTATTGATGCTGCTGTTCGTTCCTGGCAGACTGCTTCTCTTTCTGTTTTGTGTAAAGAATGTAAAAATAGACACCCCCAAAATAATGAATGAAGCTGCCAATATGGAGATTGGAAGAGAGAGAAAGCAGAATAAATCTCAAATCAGCAAACCAATGATGATGGAGTTTAAGTCCAGTCATCTACATTGTTCTCAGAAATCCGCTGACACCATGCCATTGATGCAGCCACAAGTAAGTAACCAAAATACTCAGCAAATTCAGAATGCTAAACTGGATCTTGAAAAGGTAATACTGAAAATGCAAAAAGAAATGCTAGAAATGAAAACACTTTTGCAAAGTTCAGCAGCACAGCAGGAGCTTGTATTTAAAGGGCCAACAGCCACACCGAGACTAAGCAAAAAGGTTTGTGAATGTTTTGAGAACACAGGTCAGGGAACCACATGTAACCATTGTTTCAAATGTGGTCAATCGGGACATTTTGCAAAAGGATGCAGAGTGAGAAAACAGAAACCGTTAAAAGAGAGAGGGTTGCTGTCAAGGGACAGACAGTAACCTATAGCACACCTGTGTCCCAGAGTAATACACTGCCCTATATCAAAGAAGTATCAGATAAGAGTCCTCATATAGCAAGAAACACAGCAAAGGAAAGGTTAAAGCTGAATACTTCACGAAGAATACAAGACTGCATTACTCAGCGTGCCCAGCAACCATACAATTCTACTAATGGACTGCCACCAAAAATGAACGGTGTTACCACAAAACACCATAGTAAATTGTTAAATCTCATTGGGAAAAGGTGTAAAAATAATACAACTCCAATGACAGACAATGGTGAATTAAAAAGTGTAGCCGAAATTCCCAAAGGGACTATCAGAACAGCACAAAAGGAAGACCCTGCGATTGGAAAAGTATGGAAATATAAACAAGAGAACAAGTTTCCATCAAAACATGAGCGCCAAGGTGAGTCTTCTGATTTTTCTATACTCCTGAGACAATGGCATAAACTTTATCTTGACAATGAAGGAATTTTGAGAAGAAAAACACTATCAGGTTCTCAGTTAGTGTTGCCAAAGAAGTACCATCAATTAGTGTTTAAAGAATTAAATTAAGAGATTGGACACTTAGGAGTTGAGAGGACTGTAAATCTAATCAGAGATAGATTCTTTTGGCCACATATGCAAAGGGACACCGAACATTACATTACTCAACAGTGTACCTGTTTAAAGGATAAACGCCCAAACAAGCCTACTAGAGCTCCTTTGAGTAATATTACCACAACATATCCTTTCGAAATGGTCTCCATTGACTTTCTTCATCTTGAGACATGTAAAGGTGGATATGAATATATCTTAGTGGTAATAGACCATTTTACAAGATTTGTTCAAGCATATGCAACCAGGAACAAGTCAGCAAGAACTGTTGCAGACAAAATATTTAATGATTTTGTCCTGAAATTTGGATTTCCTACCAGGATTCACCATGATATGGGTAGAGAATTTGAAAACAAATTGTTTTTGGCATTAGGCAAGCACTGCCACATCCAAAACTCGCATACAACTCCATACCACCCAGAAGGTAATGGACAAGTGGAAAGGTTCAATCGCACCCTTCTATCCATGCTTCGTACTTTGTCATCCGAATCAAAGAAAGATTGGAAAAATTCACTTGCAAAGGTAGTACATGCATATAATTGTACACAGAGTGAAGCTACAGGATATTCTCCTTTCTTCCTTCTTTTTGGAAGATCTCCAAGATTACCCATTGATAGCATGTTTGACACTCCAGTAACTGAAAAATATCATACCTCTTCTGAATATGTGAACACCTGGACAAAAAGAATGAATGAGGCCTACAAAGTTGCTTCAGAAACAGCTATTAAAAATGCAGAAAGAGATAAAGCTCACTATGACAAGAAGATTTATGGAGCTGAACTAATACCCGGTAGTAGAGTACTTGTAAGAAACCTCACAGAAAGAGGAGGTCCTGGAAAATTAAGATCCTATTGGGAAGATACTGTCTATGTTGTTCTTAAAAGGAAATGTAAAGACAGCCCAGTTTATGAAGTTAAGCCAGAAACTGGAAAGGAAAAATCAAAGTTCTGCATCGCAATTTGTTGTTGCCATGTGATTATCTACCTGTAGATCCAGGTCACAAAACAAAAGACAGACGTACTGCAAGAAACCAAGAAAACCGTAAGAATACTGCATTACAATCTGCACAAAACTTCAGTGATGAGACAGGAAGTGAGTCAGAGATGGAACAGAAACATTGGAAAGCTTTCATTCCTATATCTCAAAGTGATCACAGAGATGGAAACACAACAGATCTTAATACAGAAGCTGATGAGTTCTACCCAATTCCGTTAGGGACCAATGAAAATCTTACAGAGATTGTTACAGAAGAAAATTCTTCTGAAGATGAGAGATCTGAACATCCATCAGGACATATGGAAGAAGAAATGTCATCACCTGAAAACTCAACAAAGATAGTTGAAAGTGTGAGCGATGAGAATGAGGACTTTTCAGATACCATTCCTCTAAAAAGACTAAAATCCATCAGAGAAAGGAGACAACCAAAGACTTTGACTTATGATACTTTAAGTCAACCCAGCATAGTTTCCAGAGACCCAACAGTACAAGCTATACAGTGTAGCAATGTTTTACCTGTCTACCCTGATTGGTATCTAGATCCAGATTGTTTTGATGTAGATTCTAAACATTGGTAAATCTGTCAGGTTTAATGTTCTAATGTTTGCATATAAAATGATGCCGCAATTATTCATGTACAAAGCAAATGTTAAAGATGTCAGGTTTAATGTTCTAATGTTTGCATATAAAATTATGCCGCAGTTATTCATGTACAGAGCAAATGTTAAAGATGTACAAATGGTAAAGCAAAAGCAGTAATTTTGAGACAATGGAACTAGATAAGATGGGAAAAGTTTGCCCAAAGGTATTGGTTGAAATTATAAACTGACATGGTGAATGTGTATCTAGTCTTCCACCATGCTGGGTCAAGTAAAGAGACAGAGTAAGAGTGTGTACTCTAGGCTACCACCATCTTTAGTCTGACTACAGTAACTTACACAAGTTACATAGGCCTAGATTTGGAGTTCGGCGGTAAAAGGGCTGTTAACGCTCCGCGGGTTTTTTTCTGGCCGCACCATAAATTTAACTCTGGTATCGAGAGTTCAAACAAATGCTGCGTTAGGCTCCAAAAAAGGAGCGTAGAGCATATTTACCGCAAATGCAACTCTCGATACCAGAGTTGCTTACGGACGCGGCCGGCATCAAAAACGTGCTCGTGCACGATTCTCCCATAGGAAACAATGGGGCAGTTTGAGCTGAAAAAAAACCTAACACCTGCAAAAAAGCAGCGTTCAGCTCTTAACGCAGCCCCATTGTTTCCTATGGGGAAACACTTCCTACGTCTGCACCTAACACTCTAACATGTACCCCGAGTCTAAACACCCCTAACCTTACACTTATTAACCCCTAATCTGCCGCCCCCGCTATCGCTGACCCCTGCATTACACTTTTAACCCCTAATCTGCCGCTCCGTAAACCGCCGCCACCTACGTTATCCCTATGTACCCCTAATCTGCTGCCCTAACATCGCCGACCCCTATGTTATATTTATTAACCCCTAATCTGCCCCCCACAACGTCGCCGACACCTGCCTACACTTATTAACCCCTAATCTGCCGAGCGGACCTGAGCGCTACTATAATAAAGTTATTAACCCCTAATCCGCCTCACTAACCCTATCATAAATAGTATTAACCCCTAATCTGCCCTCCCTAACATCGCCGACACCTACCTTCAATTATTAACCCCTAATCTGCCGACCGGAGCTCACCGCTATTCTAATAAATGTATTAACCCCTAAAGCTAAGTCTAACCCTAACACTAACACCCCCCTAAGTTAAATATAATTTTTATCTAACGAAATAAATTAACTCTTATTAAATAAATAATTCCTATTTAAAGCTAAATACTTACCTGTAAAATACATCCTAATATAGCTACAATATAAATTATAATTATATTATAGCTATTTTAGGATTAATATTTATTTTACAGGCAACTTTGTAATTATTTTAACCAGGTACAATAGCTATTAAATAGTTAAGAACTATTTAATAGTTACCTAGTTAAAATAATAACAAATTTACCTGTAAAATAAATCCTAACCTAAGATATAATTAAACCTAACACTACCCTATCAATAAAATAATTAAATAAACTACCTACAATTACCTACAATTAACCTAACACTACACTATCAATAAATTAATTAAACACAATTGCTACAAATAAATACAATTAAATAAACTATCTAAAGTACAAAAAATAAAAAAGAACTAAGTTACAGAAAATAATAAAATATTTACAAACATAAGAAAAATATTACAACAATTTTAAACTAATTACACCTACTCTAAGCCCCCTAATAAAATAACAAAGCCCCCCAAAATAAAAAATTCCCTACCCTATTCTAAAATACAAATATTACAAGCTCTTTTACCTTACCAGCCCTGAACAGGGCCCTTTGCGGGGCATGCCCCAAGAATTTCAGCTCTTTTGCCTGTAAAAAAAAACATACAATACCCCCCCCCCAACATTACAACCCACCACCCACATACCCCTAATCTAACCCAAACCCCCCTTAAATAAACCTAACACTAATCCCCTGAAGATCTTCCTACCTTGTCTTCACCATACCAGGTTCACCGATCCGTCCTGGCTCCAAGATCTTCATCCAACCCAAGCGGGGGTTGGCGATCCATAATCCGGTGCTCCAAAGTCTTCCTCCTATCCGGCAAGAAGAGGACATCCGGACCGGCAAACATCTTCTCCAAGCGGCATCTTCTATCTTCTTCCATCCGATGACGACCGGCTCCATCTTGAAGACCTCCAGCGCGGATCCATCCTCTTCTTCCGACGACTAGACGACGAATGACGGTTCCTTTAAGGGACGTCATCCAAGATGGCGTCCCTCGAATTCCGATTGGCTGATAGGATTCTATCAGCCAATCGGAATTAAGGTAGGAATTTTCTGATTGGCTGATGGAATCAGCCAATCAGAATATAGTTCAATCCGATTGGCTGATCCAATCAGCCAATCAGATTGAGCTCGCATTCTATTGGCTGATCGGAACAGCCAATAGAATGCGAGCTCAATCTGATTGGCTGATTGGATCAGCCAATCGGATTGAACTATATTCTGATTGGCTGATTCCATCAGCCAATCAGAAAATTCCTACCTTAATTCCGATTGGCTGATAGAATCCTATCAGCCAATCGGAATTCGAGGGACGCCATCTTGGATGACGTCCCTTAAAGGAACCGTCATTCGTCGTCTAGTCGTCGGAAGAAGAGGATGGATCCGCGCTGGAGGTCTTCAAGATGGAGCCGGTCGTCATCGGATGGAAGAAGATAGAAGATGCCGCTTGGAGAAGATGTTTGCCGGTCCGGATGTCCTCTTCTTGCCGGATAGGAGGAAGACTTTGGAGCACCGGATTATGGATCGCCAACCCCCGCTTGGGTTGGATGAAGATCTTGGAGCCAGGACGGATCGGTGAACCTGGTATGGTGAAGACAAGGTAGGAAGATCTTCAGGGGATTAGTGTTAGGTTTATTTAAGGGGGGTTTGGGTTAGATTAGGGGTATGTGGGTGGTGGGTTGTAATGTTGGGGGGGGGGTATTGTATGTTTTTTTTTACAGGCAAAAGAGCTGAAATTCTTGGGGCATGCCCCGCAAAGGGCCCTGTTCAGGGCTGGTAAGGTAAAAGAGCTTGTAATATTTGTATTTTAGAATAGGGTAGGGAATTTTTTATTTTGGGGGGCTTTGTTATTTTATTAGGGGGCTTAGAGTAGGTGTAATTAGTTTAAAATTGTTGTAATATTTTTCTTATGTTTGTAAATATTTTATTATTTTCTGTAACTTAGTTCTTTTTTATTTTTTGTACTTTAGATAGTTTATTTAATTGTATTTATTTGTAGCAATTGTGTTTAATTAATTTATTGATAGTGTAGTGTTAGGTTAATTGTAGGTAATTGTAGGTAGTTTATTTAATTATTTTATTGATAGGGTAGTGTTAGGTTTAATTATATCTTAGGTTAGGATTTATTTTACAGGTAAATTTGTTATTATTTTAACTAGGTAACTATTAAATAGTTCTTAACTATTTAATAGCTATTGTACCTGGTTAAAATAATTACAAAGTTGCCTGTAAAATAAATATTAATCCTAAAATAGCTATAATATAATTATAATTTATATTGTAGCTATATTAGGATGTATTTTACAGGTAAGTATTTAGCTTTAAATAGGAATTATTTATTTAATAAGAGTTAATTTATTTCGTTAGATAAAAATTATATTTAACTTAGGGGGGTGTTAGTGTTAGGGTTAGACTTAGCTTTAGGGGTTAATACATTTATTAGAATAGCGGTGAGCTCCGGTCGGCAGATTAGGGGTTAATAATTGAAGGTAGGTGTCGGCGATGTTAGGGAGGGCAGATTAGGGGTTAATACTATTTATGATAGGGTTAGTGAGGCGGATTAGGGGTTAATAACTTTATTATAGTAGCGCTCAGGTCCGCTCGGCAGATTAGGGGTTAATAAGTGTAGGTAGGTGTCGGCGACGTTGAGGGGGGCAGATTAGGGGTTAATAAATATAACATAGGGGTCGGCGATGTTAGGGGTAGCAGATTAGGGGTACATAGGGATAACGTAGGTGGCGGCGATTTGCGGTCGGAAGATTAGGGGTTAATTATTTTAAGTAGCTTGCGGCGACGTTGTGAGGGGCAAGTTAGGGGTTAATAGATATAATACAGGGGTCGGCGGTGTTAGGGGCAGCAGATTAGGGGTACATAAGTATAACGTAGGTGGCGGTCGGCAGATTAGGGGTTAAAAATTTTAATCGAGTGGCGGCGATGTGGGGGGACCTCGGTTTAGGGGTACATAGGTAGTTTATGGGTGTTAGTGTACTTTAGGGTACAGTAGTTAAGAGCTTTATAAACCGGCGTTAGCCAGAAAGCTCTTAACTCCTGCTATTTTCAGGCGGCTGGAATCTTGTCGTTAGAGCTCTAACGCTCACTGCAGAAACGACTCTAAATACCGGCGTTAGGAAGATCCCATTGAAAAGATAGGCTACGCAAATGGCGTAGGGGGATCTGCGGTATGGAAAAGTCGCGGCTGAAAAGTGAGCGTTAGACCCTTTAATCACTGACTCCAAATACCAGCGGGCGGCCAAAACCAGCGTTAGGAGCCTCTAACGCTGGTTTTGACGGCTACCGCCGAACTCTAAATCTAGGCCATAGTGTTTACCAAATAACTCGCTGTACAAGCAAGAATACCTCACCAGGTACTATAGCGCGCAATAGGCCTAGTGAGAAATTGTGACGTACTCCTGACTACCCAACGGTGTTGTCAGACAACAAGCACATATTGTTTTACCATACAGGGTTGGCATATGTCGAGGACGACATAAAAGTTTGTGGGGGAGAGTGTAAAGAATGTAAAAATAGATACCCCCAAAATAATATTCTATTAACATGTTAAGGTTCTCTTAGTGAGGACACATTGACACTCTAAGATAAACTCCTGTTTGTAGAGAGAGGACACATTTACCAGAGCACCTGCTGCACTGTAAGTGGGAAGGGAAACTTAGTTACTTGTTTCTGAGGGGAACCTTCTTTCAGTTACACACTTGTTCCCTCAGTGATGAGTGTCCTCCATTTTATTGCAGTTCATATTAAAGCACCCTAATTTCACCCAACCCCGATCGCATTGTGGAGTTTATTTATCAGAAGTGCAACATTTGCACATTAATTAGTACGTAGAATAGCTTTATGCTTATCCCGGATATTGATTCGTACCTAGGATAGCCTTATGCTTATCCAAGGCATTATTTAGTATGAAGGATAGTCTTATGCTTATCCCAGGCATTAAATTAGTACATAGAATTGCCTTATGCTTATCCCGGGTATTAATTAGTACGTAGGAAAGCCTTATGCTTGTCCCAGGCATCAATTAGTATGAAGGATAGCCTTATGCTTACCACAGTCATTAATTTGTACATAGGATTGCCTTATGCTTATCCCAGGTATTAATTAGTACGTAGGATAGCTTTATGCTTATCTCAGACATTAATTAGTATGTAGGATAGCCTTATGCTTATCTCAGGCATTAATTAGTACAAAGGATAGCCTTATGCTTATCCCAGGTATTAATTAGTATGTAGGATAGCCTTATGCTTATCCCGGATATTAATTAGTACCTAGGATAGCCTTATGCTTATCCCAGGCATCAATTAGTATGAAGGATAGTCTTATGCATATCCCAGGCATTAATTAGTATGTAGGATAGCCTTATGCTTATCCCAGGCATCAATTAGTATGAAGGATAGTCTTATGCATATCCCAGGCATTAATTAGTATGTAGGATAGCCTTATGCTTATCCCAGGCATTAATTAGTACGTAGGATTGTTGTATGCTTATCCTAGGCATTAATAAGTACATAGGATAGCCTTATGCTTATCCCAGACATTAATTAGTATGTCGTATAGCCTTATTGTTTATCCCAAGCATTAATTAGTATGAAGGATAGTCTTATGCTTATCCCAGGTATTAGTAAGTAGGATAGTCTTATACTTATTCCAGTGATTAATTAGTACGGAGTATAGCCTTAAGCTTATGTCAGGAATTAATTAGTATGTAGGATAGCCTTATGCTCATCCCAGGCATTAATGAATAAGTAGGATAACCTTATGCTTATCCCAAGCTTTAGCACAACACTTTATTTATGACTTTTAGGGTAGGTTATGGAGTGCTAATTAGTGCTCCCTCTCACCCCTTAACTTTGCCAAATATTGTGACCGCATAGAAGTCAAGTCAATGGAACGTGAAAACTGCAAAAAAAAAATAATATATATCACCCATAATCACACGGTAACCTGACCGCATACATTCAAGAGCACTAAACATGACATGACTTATTAATATTTCACATTCAGATGTTCTTCAAATAGAAGAACATGTCCTTTCTATTCTTAAATACATATATATTTTTTTATATTTTATATGTAATAATTCAATAAGGCGTCTTAAGATTACTAAGTTTTCATGTGTACTTTTTATTATTAAATATATATTTCTATATATATCTGATAAATATCTGTTCATGTAAAATACATATCTATACCTATATATCTATAGGAAAACATATACAGGTATAGGTATTTATACAGATAAATTTAAAGCCCTATGAAGCCTTTTTGCTCCTAACACCTGAGACCTCATATTATTAAGCCCTTATAACTTTTAATGCAGTGTTATTATGAGCATAATGCACTTTGTAACGCATTTTTTATATTCTTAGTGCCACTTTTTTGTCTTTTGTAACAGTTAACCAGAGCTCTGTAGTCATGCCACCGTGATGCCTATTAAGTTCAACTGTGCTAAAGCGAAGACATTTACTTTCAACTCGTAATACCTGCTACTTCCAACATGTGCAAAAAGCTGTGAAATACCCCTTTTCGCTCGTGTGCAACAGTTGGCACTCCACTCGTAATCTAGCCCTCAATATGAGCACAATGAGACCTAGATTACAAGTGAGGCGCTATGTTAACGTACGCCTGTAAAGGGTCAAATTACATTACAAGTGGCTGGTTAATGTTACTACAAGCTCACGTTTTCACTTTGTGCTAAGTACAATTAACCAGAGGTCAGACCTCTAGCTAAAAATAAAAACTTGCCCCAATTGCCCCCAAATGAAGAGGACAGTACATTAACATGAAATATAAATATAAGCAATTTTATTAGTTTTAAAAGCTGCACAAAACAGTTATAAGGGGTTAAAGTGAGGGGATGTGGGGTGATAGAAAAACCCCACATCTAAAGTGCCTTTATATGGAGGTCAATTGGGGACTGTGTTTTCTCTATAAATATAAGTGTATATGCTTATATACATACATATAATATATATATATACACAGATAGAAGCGCACACTCACAGGAACGACCAGATCAATACCATTGTTAGCCTGTTCTATGGTGATTTACCACCTGGGTGCAGCTTATTTTAGCCAGGGATAGGCTAGGTGTCCGTACATGGACACTTGTCTCCGTGACTAGCCTTTGCAGTGTCTGCCACAACCTTAGTATATCTTTTCTTTCTGATTAAATAATAGGAATAAAAAAAAACATGTAGTGTGAATAAAGTTAGTGGCTTGTCAAGAGACTGCTAGCGATATTGGGTGATAAGTTATGGAATAAATAACGCCTGAGTGAAATACTGGATGTGTATCTGCATCTGCATAATAACACCCAGCTCTATACAAAGACACAGTAGTGACACTGACACATGGGTATAGCCAGAGAAGGGCTGGTTATGGGGTCAGTGGTATCTGCATCTGCATAATAACACAGTAGTGACACTGGTACATGCATATAGCCAGAGAAGGGCTGGTTATGGGGTCAGTGGTATCTGCATCTGTATAATAACACCCAGCTCTATATAATGACACAGTAGTGACACTGGTACATGCATATAGCCAGAGAAGGGCTGGTTATGGGGTCAGTGGTATCTGCATCTGCATAATAACACCCAACGTTATATAATGATACAGTAGTGACACTGGCACATGGGTATAGCCAGAGTAGGGCTGGTTATAGGATCAGTGGTATCTGCATCAGTATAATAACACCAAGCTCTATATAATGACACAGTAGTGACACTGGCACATTGGTATAGCCAGAGAAGGACTGGTTATAGGATCAGTGGTATCTGCATCAGTATAATAACACTAAGCACTATACAAAGACACAGTAGTGACACTAGCACATGGGTATAGCCAGAGTAGGGCTGGTTATAGGATCAGTGGTATCTGCATCAGTATAATAACACCCAGCACTATATAATGACACAGTAGTGACACTGGCACATGGGTATAGCCAGATGAGGGCTGGTTATAGGATCAGTGGTATCTGCATCAATATAATAACACCCAGCACTATATAATGACACAGTAGTGACAATGGCACATGGGTATAGCCAGAGGAGGGCTGGTTATAGGATCAGTGGTATCTGCATCAGTATAATAACACCCAGTTCTATACAAAGACACAGTAGTGACACTGGTACATGAATATAGCCAGAGAAGGGCTGGTTATGGGGTCAGTGGTATCTGCATCAGTATAATAACACCCAGCTCTATACAATGACACAGTAGTGACACTGGCACATGGGTATAGCCAGAGGAGGGCTGGTTATAGGATCAGTGGTATCTGCATCAGTATAATAACACCCAGTTCTATACAAAGACACAGTAGTGACACTGGTACATGCATATAGCCAGAGAAGGGCTGGTTATGGGGTCAGTGGTATCTGCATCAGTATAATAACACCCAGCTCTATATAATGACACAGTAGTGACACTGGCACATGGGTATAGCCAGAGGAGGGCTGGTTATAGGATCAGTGGTATCTGCATCAGTATAATAACACCCAGTTCTATACAAAGACACAGTAGTGACACTGGTACATGCATATAGCCAGAGAAGGGCTGGTTATGGGGTCAGTGGTATCTGCATCAGTATAATAACACCCAGCTCTATATAATGACACAGTAGTGACACTGGCACATGGGTATAGCCAGAGAAGGGCTGGTTATGGGGTCAGTGGTATCTGCATCAGTATAATAACACCCAGCTCTATATAATGACACAATAGTGACACTGGCACAAGGGTATAGCCAGAGGAGGGCTGGTTATAGGGTCAATGGTATCTGCATCAGTATAATAACACCCAGCACTATACAAAGACACAGTAGTGACATTGGCACATGGGTATAGCCAGAGGAGGGCTGGTTATAGGGTCAGTAATATCTGCATCTGTATAATAACACCCAGCACTATATAATGACACAGTAGTGACACTGGCTCATGGGTATAGCCTGAGGAGGACTGATTATAGGATCAGTGGTATCTGCATCAGTATAATAACACCCAGCACTATATAATGACACAATAGGGACACTGGCACATGGGTATAGACAGACAAGGGCTGGTTATAGGGTCAGTAATATCTGCATCTGTATAATAACACCCAGCACTATATAATGACACAGTAGTGACACTGGCACATGGGTATAGCCAGAGGAGGGCTGGTTATAGGATCAGTGGTATCTGCATCAGTATAATAACACCCAGCACTATATAATGACACAGTAGTGACACTGGCTCTTGGGTATAGCCAGGGCTGGTTATAGAATCAGTGGTATCTGCATCAGTATAATAACACCCAGCACTATATAATGACTCAATAGTGACACTGGCACATGGGTATAGCCAGACAAGGGCTGGTTATAGGGTCAGTAATATCTGCATCTGTATAATAACACCCAGCACTATATAATGACACAGTAGTGACACTGGCACATGGGTATAGCCAGAGGAGGGCTGGTTATAGGATCAGTGGTATCTGCATCAGTATAATAACACCCAGCACTATATAATGACACAGTAGTGACACTGGCTCTTGGGTATAGCCAGGGCTGGTTATAGAATCAGTGGTATCTGCATCAGTATAATAACACCCAGCACTATATAATGACTCAATAGTGACACTGGCACCTGGGTATAACCAGAGGAGGGCTGGTTATAGGGTCAGTAATATCTGCATCAGTATAATAACACTCAGCACTATATAATGACACAGTAGTGACACTAGCACATGAGTATAGCCAGAGGAGGGCTGGTTATAGAATCAGTGGTATCTGCATCTGCATAATAACACCCAGCACAATATAATGACACAATAGGGACACTGGCACAAGGGTATAGCCAGACAAGGGCTGGTTATAGGCTCAGTGGTATCTGCATCAATATAATAACACCCAGCACTATATAATGACACAATAGTGACACTGGCACATGGGTATAGCCAGACAAGGGCTGGTTATAGGGTCAGTGGTATCTGCATCAATATAATAACACCCAGCACTATATAATGACACAGTAGTGACACTGGCACATGAGTATAGCCAGAGGAGGGCTGGTTATAGAATCAGTGGTATCTGCATCAGTATAATAACACCCAGCACTATATAATGACACAATAGGGACACTGGCACAAGGGTATAGCCAGACAAGGGCTGGTTATAGGGTCAGTGGTATCTGCATCAATATAATAACACCCAGCACTATATAATGACACAGTAGTGACACTGGCACATGGGTATAGCCAGAGGAGGGTCGGTTATAGAATCAGTGGTATCTGCATCAGTATAATAACACCCAGCACTATATAATGACACAGTAATGATGCTGGCACATTGGTATAGCCAGAGGAGGGCTGGTTATAGAATCAGTGGTATCTGCATCTGCATAATAACACCCAGCACTATATAATGACACAATAGGGACACTGGCACAAGGGTATAGCCAGACAAGGGCTGGTTATAGGATCAGTGGTATCTGCATCTGCATAATAACACCCAGCACTATATAATGACACAATAGGGACACTGGCACATGAGTATAGCCAGAGGAGGGCTGGTTATAGAATCAGTGGTATCTGCATCAGTATAATAACACCCAGCACTATATAATGACACAATAGGGACACTGGCACAAGGGTATAGCCAGACAAGGGCTGGTTATAGGGTCAGTGGTATCTGCCTCAATATAATAACACCCAGCACTATATAATGACACAGTAGTGACACTGGCACATGGGTATAGCCAGAGGAGGGCCGGTTATAGAATCAGTGGTATCTGCATCAGTATAATAACACCCAGCACTATATAATGACACAGTAGTGACACTGACACATGGGTATAGCCAAACAAGGGCTTGTTATAGGGTCAGTGGTATCTGCATCAATATAATAACACCCAGCACTATATAATGACACAGTAGTGACACTGGCACATGGATATAGCCAGAGGAGGGCTGGTTATAGGATCAGTGGTATCTGCATCAGTATAATAACACCCAGCACTATATAATGACACAGTAGTGACACTGACATATGGGTATAGTGAGAGGAGGGCTGGTTATAGAATCACTGGTATCTGCATCAGTATAATAACACCCAGCACTATATAATGACACAGTAGTGACACTGGCTCTTGGGTATAGCCAGGGCTGGTTATAGAATCAGTGGTATCTGCATCAGTATAATAACACCCAGCACTATATAATGACTCAATAGTGACACTGGCACATGGGTATAGCCAGACAAGGGCTGGTTATAGGTTCAGTGGTATCTGAATCAATATAATAACACCCAGCACTATATAATGACTCAATAGTGACACTGGCACAAGGGTATACCCAGACAAGGGCTGGTTATAGGATCAGTGGTATCTGCATCTGCATAATAACACCCAGCACTATATAATGACACAATAGGGACACTGGCACTTGGGTATAGCCAGGGCTGGTTATAGAATCAGTGGTATCTGCATCAGTATAATAACACCCAGCACTATATAATGACTCAATAGTGACACTGGCACAAGGGTATAGCCAGACAAGGGCTGGTTATAGGATCAGTGGTATCTGCATCTGCATAATAACACCCAGCACTATGTAATGACACAATAGGGACACTGGCACATGAGTATAGCCAGAGGAGGGCTGGTTATAGAATCAGTGGTATCTGCATCAGTATAATAACACCCAGCACTATATAATGACACAATAGAGACACTGGCACAAGGGTATAGCCAGACAAGGGCTGGTTATAGGGTCAGTGGTATCTGCATCAATATAATAACACCCAGCACTATATAATGACACAGTAGTGACACTGGCACATGGGTATAGCCAGAGGAGGGCTGGTTATAGAATCAGTGGTTTCTGCATCAATATAATAACACCCAGCACTATATAATGACACAGTAGTGACACTGGCACATGAGTATAGCCAGAGGAGGGCTGGTTATAGAATCAGTGGTATCTGCATCAATATAATAACACCCAGCACTATGTAATGACACAATAGGGACACTGGCACAAGGGTATAGCCAGACAAGGGCTGGTTATAGGGTCAGTGGTATCTGCATCAATATAATAACACCCAGCACTATATAATGACACAGTAGTGACGCTGGCACATGCGTATAGCCAGACAAGGGCTGGTTATAGGGTCAGTGGTATCTGCATCAATATAATAACACCCAGCACTATATAATGACACAGTAGTGATGCTGGCACATGGGTATAGTGAGAGGAGGGCTGGTTATAGAATCAGTGGTATCTGCATCAGTATAATAACACCCAGCACTATATAATGACACAGTAGTGACGCTGGCACATGGGTATAGTGAGAGGAGGGCTGGTTATAGAATCAGTGGTATCTGCATCAGTATAATAACACCCAGCACTATATAATGACACAGTAGTGACACTGGCTCTTGGGTATAGCCAGGGCTGGTTATAGAATCAGTGGTATCTGCATCAGTATAATAACACCCAGCACTATATAATGATTCAATAGTGACACTGGCACATGGGTATAGCCAGACAAGGGCTGGTTATAGGGTCAGTGGTATCTGCATCAATATAATAACACCCAGCACTATATAATGACACAGTAGTGACATTGGCACATTGGTATAGCCAGAGGAGGGCTGGTTATAGGTTCAGTGGTATCTGAATCAATATAATAACACCCAGCACTATATAATGACACAGTAGTGACGCTGGCACATGGGTATAGCCAGAGGAGGGCTGGTTATAGGATCAGTGGTATCTGCATCAGTATAATAACACCCAGCACTATATAATGACACAGTAATGATGCTGGCACATTGGTATAGCCAGATGAATGCTGGTTATAGGATCAGTGGTATCTGCATCAGTATAATAACACCCAGCACTATATAATGACACAGTACTGACACTGGGGCCCATTTATCAAGCTCCGAACAGAGCTTGTGGGCCTGTGTTTCTGGCGAGTCTTCAGACTCACCAGAAACATTAGTTATGAAGCAGCGGTCACAAAGACCGCTGTTCCATAACCCTGTCCGCCTGCTCTGAGCAGGCAGACAGGAATCGCTGGAATTCAACCCGATCGAGTACGATCGGGTTGGATGACACCCCCCTGCTGGTGGCCCATTGGCCGCGAGTCTGAAGGGGGCGGCGTTGCACCAGCAGCTCTTGTGAACTGCTGGTGCAATGCTGAATATGGAGAGCATATTGCTCTCTGCATTCAGCGAGGTCTTGCGGACCTGATCCGCACTGTCGGATCAGGTCCACAAGACCTTTGATAAATAGGCCCCACTGGCTCATGGGTATAGCCAGAGGTGGGCTGGTTATAGGGTCAATTTTATCTGCATCAGTATAATAACACCCAGCACTATATAATGACACAATAGTGACACTGGCACAAGGGTATAGCCAGACAAGGGCTGGTTATAGGGTCAGTGGTATCTGCATCAATATAATAACACCCAGCGCTATATAATGACACAGTAGTGACACTGGCTCATGGGTATAGCCAGACAAGGGCTGGTTATAGGGTCAGTGGTATCTGCATCAGTATAATAACACCCAGCGCTATATAATGACACAGTAGTGACACTGGCACATGGGTATAGCCAGAGGAGGGCTGGTTATAGGGTCAATGGTATCTGCATCAGTATAATAACACCCAGCACTATAAAAAGACACAGTAGTGACACTGGCACATGGGTATAGCCAGAGGAGGGCTGGTTATAGGATCAGTGGTCTCTGCATCAGTATAATAACACCAAGCACTTTAAAATAATGTTTTTAATTTCAAATGTACCTTGGTGTCCTTCACTAAGGTCTGTACTTTGGAAAATGTCTGCCACGGCCTTTGTCTGTGCCTATCCCTGTTTTAGCCCAGTTATGATTTTCACAGAGTAGAACTTTCTTGTAGTATATCAGTCTTATCCTGCCTATTATGGTCAGTTCAGCACTGAAATGCCAGGCAATCCCTCTCTGAACAATGAACACAGCAATCCCAGATGATCGTTTCGGCCTTCATTGGGCCTCGTCAGTGAGGTGTAGCCATATTCCTCTAAGCACACTGAGCAAGGAGTCCACGTCTGGTTTTCCCTTTTCCCATAGGGAGACTGAGGAAGATCAATGAAGGCCAAAACAATCACCTCACTGAGCCGTCTTACCTCACGGAATCCGTCCCACTCTGCTGACGTCTGGCTGGGTTCTTATTCCGGCGTCTCTATCCTCTGGTGCCCGTTTGTTTTACCTGCTGTGGCTGTTGTGATTACTTACTTTTCTGGATATTTTGTTAACTAACTTTTGCCTGTCTGACGTTGACTCTGCCTTACCCTTTCAAGCCTGAAGATAAGTTTAATTCTTATCCTGCCTGAATACTCATTGCCAGACTCTGTTTGCTTGACTACTCTATTGGTTAACCCCTACTTGCCTGAATACATGCTGCCAGACTCTGCTTGCTTGACTACTCTATTGGTCAACCCCTACTTGCCTGAATACTCGCTGCCAGACTCTGCTTGCTTGACTACTAAATTGGTTAACTCCTACTAGCCTGAATACAGGCGGCCAGACTCTTCTTGCTTTACTACTCTATTGGATAACCCCTACCTGCCTGAATACACGTTGCCAGACTCTGCTTGCTTGACTACTCTATTGGATTACCCCTACCTGCCTGAATACACATTGCCAGATTCTGCTTGCTTGACTACTCTATTGGATTACCCCTACCTGCCTGAATACACGTTGCCAGACTCTGCTTGCTTGACTATTTTATTAGTTACACGTTGCCAGACTCTGCTTGCTTGACTATTTTATTGGTTAACCCATACCTGCCTGAATTCAAGTTGCCAATCTCTGCTTGTCTGACTATGCCTATTCCTGACCCTGCCCTGCCTGTTATCAAGCTTCCAAGTGTCTACCTTGAAAACCTGTGAGTAATTACCAGTTACTTAGTGTGAATTCTTTACTTTTCTCTGAAGCTGTCATGGGGTCAGGACAGGTCCTGGTTTATACTCAGTGTGCTAGTGCATCATTTAAGTTCATCCTAGCATTTGGGTCTTATTCTGTACTTTACCTAACCTGACATAACAAATGGGCCAATATGGATCCCACTGAGTTATCCAGGGCCGTGACTCTCCAAGGACAGCTTCTTAGAACCCACGCTGCACACCTGTAATCTCTGGATTCGAAACTAGACCAGATTACTGCCCTTCTGCATAATCTCTCTTCACCTGCTCAAGCTTCATCTACTCCTGCCGCTGCTCTGGTCGGTTCAAACACAGTCTACAATCCACCTCAGCCTGCAGGGCAATTGATTCCTAGAATCCCACTTCCAGATAAATAGGATGGTAATCCCGAAAACTGCAGTGGATTCCTAAACCAATGTCGTCTGCATTTCAGAAACAATCCACAAAGTGTTTTTTAGTTCTTCTTCTAAAATCACCTTTCTGATTTCACTCATGAAGGGTAAGGCCCTGGCTTGAGTTTCACCTCTTTTGGAAAAAGACGATCCTTTGCTTAAAGGGCCATAATACCCAGATGTTTAAACACTTGAAAGTGATGCAGCATAGCTGTAAAAATCTGACTAGAAAAAATCACCTGAACATCTCTATGTAAAAAAGAAAGATATTTTACCTCAAAAGTTCCTCAGTAGCCACATCCCATTTTAAAGGACTTCTAAGCAGCATATCAGTTTGTCTGTCCTGGGACACCTGAAGGGATGAGCCTCGTGCACTCTCATCTTATTTCCCTATTCAGTGTATGGAAGTTTACAATGAAATATCATGAAAGTTAAGTCAAATCTCATGAGATCACAGTAAAAGATTTCATGACCTCAGCTGATGCTGATTGGCTGCTGTTCAATTTTTCATTTAGTTTTTTTACCTGCAGCTGGGAGCAGCTGAGTATAAGTTTTTACACAGAACTTACTCTGCTGAGCTGAGGAAATTGTGAGGTAAAATATCTTCCTTTTTTACATATAGATGCTCAGGTGATATTTTCCTGTCAGCTTTTTACAGTTATACTGCATCAGTTTCAAGTTATTTAGCATATGAGTATTATGCCCCTTTAATGATGTGGAATCCTTTGTATCTACTTTTTCCTCAGTATTTGATAAACCCGGAAGATCTGCGGCAGCCGAGGCAGGTCTATTGGATTTAAGTTCTCTTTCTGTAGCTCAGTTTGCTATAGAATTCCGGACTTTAGCTGCTGAAACAATGTGGAACCATGGGGCCCTGCGTGCAGCTTTTGGCAAAGGACTTTGTGAACGCTTAAAAGATAAACTAGTGTTTCGGGACCTTCCTGATTCTCTAGAAGATCTCATCAACTTGTGTATCAAACTAGATACCCGATACTCAGAGCGTCTTCAAGAGAGAGACAGCAACAGGAGACCATTTATCAAAAAAACTTTTCGACTGCCTTCCCATTCTGCTAATCTTCCCTCTTCTAGCTCTAATACATCTGAATCTGTAGAACCCATGGAAGTTGGAGTTATCAAGTTAACCGAAGCCGAAAGCCTTAGAAGGAGCACACTAGGACTGTGTCTATACTATGGTACTAAAGGTCATTTGTTGAAAGATTGTCCTACACGTCCAGTAAAAGCAAAGGCTTAACTTCTGAAAAAGGGACAGAGTTAAGCCAAAACCCTTTATCTACCCCCAATCCTAAACTCTTTGTTCCTGCTACTCTTAATTTTGGAAGCACAAAGTTTCAAGCTCAAGCTCTCATTGACTCTGGAGCTGCAGGAATATTTATTGATTCAAAATTTGTCAACTCTCTCCGGATTCCTCTTCTTGCCAAGAGTCAATTGATCAAAGTAACTACGGTCAGTGGTAAACCTCTGGGTTCTGGATACATTCAATATACTTTTAAACCTCTTTTTATGACAGTTGGCATTCTACATTCTGAAACTATCAGTTTTGATGTAATCTCTTCTCCTCAGTTTCCTTTGATTTTGGGACTACCCTGGTTACAGCTCCATGATCCTGTTTGGAACTACTTGTTTCAAACATTGAGGTTAATTTATCAAATGTCTGTCGGACCTGAACCGACAGTGCGGATCAGGTCCGACAGACATCGCTGAATGCGAAGAGCAATATGCTCTCCGTATTCAGCATTGCACCTACAGGCTCGCCAGAAACACGGGGCCTCAAGCTCCATTCGGAGCTTGATAGATAGGCCCCAAGGTCTGCAGAACCCCCTCAAATCACCAAGTTCTGTCTTAGCAGTTTTGGACATCCCTGATTCATTACCTGAGCAATATCATTCTTTTCGTGATGTCTTTTCTAAAAAAGATGATGAAAATTTACCTTCTAACCGGTCATTTGACTGTCCTATTGATTTACTACCCGGAGCTCCTCTACCTAAAGGTAAAACTTATCCTCTTTCACATCAGGAATATGTGTCACTTGAAGAATACATTAAAGATAATTTGGCCAGAGGTTTTATTCATCCTTCTTCCTCACCTGTAGGAGCAGGTTTTTCTTTGTTGAAAAGAAAGATGGGGGGTCTTTGACCTTGCATCGATTATCGAGCCCTGAATCAAATAACTGTTAAAAATAGTTATCCTCTTCCGTTCATCCCTGAGCTATTTTATCATCTTCAAGGAGCATTCATTTTCTCCTTCGAGGGGCCTATAACTTGGTTAGAATTCGTAAAGGGGATGAATGGAAAACCGCATTAAACACTAGATTCGGCCAGTATGAATATCTTGTTATGCCGTTTGGGTTGTGCAATGTCCCAGCTGTTTTTCAATGCTTTGTAAATGAGATCTTCAGAGATTACTTAAACCATTTTGTTATCATTTTTCTTGACGACATTCTGATTTACTCCAAGACCATGCAAGAACATTTTCACCATGTAACATTAGTTCTTCAGAGACTATGTGGCAACTCTCTCTTCGCCAAACTTGAGAAGTGCTCTTTCCATCAAAAGTCTATTCCCTTTCTGGCTCATATTATTTCTCAATCCGGATTTGAAATGGATTACGATAAACTTTTCGCTATTAAAAATTGGCCCAGACCTACCACCCTCAAATCTTTACAAAGGTTTCTTGGCTTTGCCAATTACTATCAGAAGTTGCACACATTTCTTCTCCTCTCACTTCTCTTACAAAGAAGGGTCAAAACTGCAGAGATTGGTCTAGCACTGCGTTACAGGCTTTTGAAACTCTGAAATCAGCATTTTCTTTAGCACCTATCGTCTGTCACCCTGTTCCAGAATTCCAATTCATTCTTGAAGTGGATGCCTCTTCTATAGCTGCAGAAGCTGTTCTTTCCCAAAGGAAAGCGATCACCAGTAAAATTCATCCAGTAGGCTTCTTCTCTAAGAAATTTAATCCAGCTGAACTAAACTACGATGTGGGAAAAAAAGAGCTACTTGCCATAAAATTGGCTTTGGACAAATGGAGGCATTGGCTTGAGGGCACTGCTCAGCCGTTTCTCATCTTAACCGATCATAAGAATCTTTTGTATCTCCATACTGCAAAACGCCTCAACTCACGCCAAACCCGGTGGGCTTTGTTCTTTTCCAGGTTTAATTTTGTTCTCTCCTATGTTCCTGGTACCACAAATTCCAAGGCAGATGCTTTATCCAGGAAATTTCAATCTACAGATTCTGTGCTATTGGATTCTGAACCCATACTTCGTCCAGTCAGTGTTCTTGCTCAGTTATCCTCATTCCCTATACAGGCTCTACGCTCTGCTCAAGATAAGGTGCCATCTTCCTACAAATTACCTCCTGGAATCCTGTATGTACCCCCTGAATTCCACCTTAAACTTCTACGTTGGGCTCATGATAATATATTGGCCAGTCATCCTGGAGTAAACAATACTTTATGGAAACTCAAACAACCTGTTTGGTGGTCCTCCATGACTAAGGACGTTAAGGATTATATTGCTACTTGTAATTAATGTGCCTCTAATAAACAGGTTTCTCGTCTACCTTTTGGGTTATTAAAACCTCTTCCTGTACCACATTTGCCTTGGACTCACATCTCCATGGACTTTATTACTGATCTTCCTAATTCTGCTGGAAACAAGACCATTTGGGTAGTGGTTGACAGGTTCTCCAAATCAGCACATTTTGTTCCTTTACCTGGACTACCCTCCACCCATAAACTCTCTGAGTTTTTTGTCCTTCATGTCACTCGATTACATGGATTTCCATTGGACATAGTTTCTGACCGAGGAGTCCAATTTGTCTCTAGATTCTGGAGGTCTCTTTGCAAACAGTTTGGAGTTAACATTTCACTTTCTACTTTTTATCATCCCCAGTCCAACCGTCAAACTGATCGTGTGAACCAATCTCTTGAATCTTTCCTCAGGCACTATGTAAACCATCAACACTCCAACTAGTCTCAACTTCTCTCTTTAGCAGAACTAGCCCACAATTCTCGCTTCAATTCTTCCTTAAAGACATCTTCTTTCAAGGCTGCCTATGGATTCGAACCTAAAACTTTTCCTATGTCTACCAGTACTACTGGAGTACCTGGGGCTGATCTTACCATAAAGTACCTCTGCAAACATTGGCAATATATCTGAGAAATTCTTCTCCTTTCTTCTAAAAAATATAAGAAATATACTGATCACAAACATTGTAAAGCTCCTTTATTCAGCAGTGGAGACAAGGTATGGTTAACCACCAGATTAATTTATCTAAAGCAACCCTGTACTAAATTGGGACCCAAATACATTGGACCATTTAGAATTGTTTCCAAAGTTTGTTCTTCTGCTTATCCAGTGGCCTTGCCCAAGACCTTGGAAATCCATCCAGTATTTCACTTATCTCTTCTCAGACCATTAGTGAAAAAACGATTCTCCACTAAGTGCAAACCTCCTCCATCTTTACTTGTGGATGGCACTTCTGAATTCAAGGTCAGTCAGATCCTGGACTCTAAATTATGGGGTAATCGCTTGTATTACTTGGTTCATTGGAAGGGTTACCCCATTACTGAACGTTCCTGGGAACCTGCTTCTCATGTCTATGCCTCTGCTTTGATCAAACAGTTTCACGTCAAGCATCCTACTAAGCCAGGTCAGGTTCCCCGGAGGGGTCCTTAAGGCAGGGGCATTGTCACGCTCTGCTTAGCTGTTCAGATCTCTGCTGTCTTGAGCTACTCTGGGTTACCTCACTGAATCTGACCCACTCTGCTGACATCAGGCCGGGTTCTTATTCCGACGTCTCTATCCTCTGGTGCCCGTTTGTTTTACCTGCTGTGGCTGTTGTGATTACTTACTTTTCTGGATATTTTGTTAACAAACTTTTGCCTGTCTGACGTCGACTCTGCCTTATCATTTCAAGCCTGAAAATAAGTTTAATTCTTATCCTGCCTGAATACTCATTGCCAGACTCTGCTTGCTTGACTTCTCTATTGGATAACTCCTACTTGCCTGAATACACGCTGCCAGACTCTGCTGCTTGACTACTCTATTGGACTACCCCTACCTGCCTGAATTCAAGTTGTCAATCTCTGCCTGTCTGACTATGCATATTCCTGACCCTGCTCTGCCTGTTATCAAGCTTCTAGAGGCCCAAGTGTCTACCTTGAAAACCTGTGAGTAATCACCAGTTAGTGTGAATTCTTTACTTTTCTCTGAAGCTGTTGTGGGGTTGGGTCCTGGTTTATACTCAGTGTGCTAGTGTGTTATTTAAGTTCATCCTAGCATTTGGGTCTGATTCTGGACTTTACCTAACCTGACATAAATATATATGTATATATATATATATATATATATATATATATATATATATATATATATATATATATATATATGTTAATATCTGTATATACAGATATAAACACATAAATATATATGTATATAAGCAAATAGTAGATGATGTCTATGATTAAGGCACTCATGCCGAAACATGTAAGACACTTCTGGCCAAACTATTAAATTGGTTAAATAAAGCTCCGTTTTAACAGCACCAAGGAATCATGCCGGTTTGTACATATATATTTATTTATTGCAGCCCAACGCTATGCAATTTGTCCCCTGCACTGCACTAAGCGGTTTGCTGTAGCTGCCGGCATGAAAAGAGGCTCCCGTTGGAGCCTATGGAATCATGTTCTTGTTAGCGCTTGGCTTTCAGCAAACGTGAGGTTGTGTTCGCATTGCGCCGCACTTGTAATACCAGCGCACATTTAGGTATTACTGAGTGGAGCACAAATATTGCGCTCACGTAAGCGCAACATTGTGCTCCCCTCATAATCTATCCCTCTGTGTGGTCCCATTAAGATCCTGTGGTTAAAATTTTGAACCCTCCACTTTGTGCGTAATTGTACATTATTCTTTGCACAAGATCGTGCACCCTGGGCTATTGATGTGCTCCATTTGTAATCTAGCCCTTAATGTCCCAACCTCATTAGCAGACAAGCCATGTCTTTTAATGAATAATGACACTTCTCTGGCAAGTTCGTCTTCCTTATATCACTTAGTGCTTTATAACTCATTATTACATCCTGTTCCACAACTTCATAACTTTGACAGATCCTTTCCAGTTACATCAGTTTTCACTTTACACCAGTGCCAGACTGTGTTATCTGATATTGCCAACAGTTTTCGGGTAGCTCCCTCTTCTTTAAAGTCACGTATTGTTTAGTGCTAAATCCTTCTACCTAATTTTACTTCCTTTTTTATTCTTCCACATATTTTTTTATGTCCCCACAGCTTTAACCATTTTATCTCTTATTTAAGACATGGGGCAAGATTACAAGTGGCCCGCTAAGCATATCACGAGTCGCAATATTAATATCGCGACCGTGCTAGCTTTAGAGCGGTAATACAAGTGTAAAGTAAACGTGACCACATGAGTACAGACTAAATTTGCGCTCATCGGGTAGCGTGGGTATTACAAGTTAAAAGGAAAACGGTATTGTGTGAGTGAAACCAGACGAGCAAACATTTGGACTTCAGATGTAGCATATTCTCCACAGAGGGGCCTATTTATCAAGCTCTGTCTCTAAAGACCGCTGCTCCATAACCTGTCCGCCTGCTCTGAGGCGGCGGACAGACATCGCTGAAGATTAACCCGATCCAATACCATCGGGTTGATTGACACCCCCTACTAGCGGCCGATTGGCCGCAAATCTGCAGGGGGTGGTATTGCGCCAGCAGTTCACCAGAACTGCTGGTGCAATGATAAATGCAGAGAGCTATGCTGTCAGCATTTATTGATGTGCAGCGGACATGATCCGCAATATCGGATCATGTCCGTTCGCACAATTGTAATTCGGCCCCATAGACATTGGAGCACGCAAGCTAAAAAAAACCTAACAACCATACTCGTGCGCTAACCCGATTGTGTTTATTTAGGAGTGTTAAATCCGTCATGAATATAGGTATATACAGATATATATAGGAATATCTATGAAAAATATGAAAAAAGAACATATTCCCTTATGTGAAGAACATTGGAATGTAAAATATTTACACTACATACACAGTTAAATACGTTATTAAATTTTAATATTGAATAAAAATGTTTTATTGTTTTCAGGTATTTGCAAAGGGGTACAATGTATATGTGCGTGTGTGTATATATATATATAAAATACTAATAAGCGCACTCTCATTAGCAAAAATCCTAAGAACCAGGGTGCAGAAGTAATCAAATATTCTTCCAAAAAATCGCACTCTGGATTTAAGCACAGCAAAGATTTATTCAGTGAAGTTTCTGGGGTTTACATCCCTTCCTCGTAATCTAGCCCTATTTTATATAGTTTCATGGTGGCTGTCACTCTGAATGTTGACTTGGTCTTTCATGTCTTGCCTGGCAAAGTTTTGATCATCGGACCCTTATGCCAACAGTCCCTAATTTCCAGGGACAGTCCCTGGATTTTGTTGTATGTCCCTGGATTTTTTTTGTCCCTGGAAATGTCCCTGAAAATCTCCTTTGCACAACATTTGTTGTTTGCATATATTGATATATATATATATATATATATATATATATATACACATACACATACACATATACAGATAGATAGATAGATAGATAGATAGATAGATAGATAGATAGATGATAAATAGATATAGTGTATTATTTAAATATAATTCATTCCTAATTGAATATTGTTATTATTATTGAATGGGTTCACATATTATTTGTCTTTCTAATTTTGATGCTGTGTTATAAAAATAACCATATGCCCAGAATGTGTTCCAGAGACTGGGTAGGTGTAAGAGCTTGATGCTGTAATCTGTATAATAAACTATGGATAAGTCTAAATTATACTATTACTATCAAATGGGTGTGTTTTGATTGCAGAACTGAGGGGGCGGAGCAGTTGAACAGTAGGTCGTCAATACTCCAGTAACCCGCTTGCTTGCTCTGCTGCAAAGTGTCCCTGGAATTTTTTTTTGAAATGTTGGCAACTACGTATTTATATGATTAATGTATTTGGTGCCAAATGACTAAAAGGGCACAATATCTTATACATAAAAATGTTCTAAGGGTGGCAATGTTGCAAAATAAGTCAGTGGGTATCCTCCTCCATTAGTTTTTATTGCATGATTGTGTATAACGCAAGTCTTTGGGGTAAATTTACCAAACAGCAAATGCTGCTTATTCTGAGTGAGCCTTCCGGCTCGCCGGAAATAGAAGTTAAGAAGCAGCAGTCTTAAGACAGCGTATGCTGTCAGCATTTAGCAATGTCGGGCGGACATGATTCACTACAGGGAATCACGTCCGCCCGCCATTTGATAAATTGGCCCCTTTGGCTCTTCTGATCATTGGCTGATAATGGTAATTTACCTAGAAAACAAAATTACTTTATTTAGCACAAGAAGCAGCGGTCTTAAGACAGCGTATGCTGTTGGCATTTAGCGATGTCGGGCGGACATGATTCGCTACAGGGAATCACGTCCGCCCGCCATTTGATAAATTGGCCCCTTTGGCTCTTCTGATCATTGGCTGATAATGGTAATTTACCTAGAAAACAAAATTACTTTATTTAGCACAAGAACATCTATTTTTCTAAAGCAATACTCTGGAATTGTCATTTTGAAACACTTTATATCAGGTGCCACAGAGAAAAATATCCAGTATCAAATCTCTTAAAAGGACATTCAACACCAAAAGTGTTTAAAAAGATAGATAATGCCTTTACTACCCATTCCCCCGCTTTTCATTGCCAACATTGTTATATAAATGTACTTTATAATATTTAAACCTCTAAATTTCTGCCTGTTTCTAAGCCACTACATAAAACCTCTTATTACATGCTTTTTTATTAGCTTTTCACAACAGGAGACTGCTAGTTCATGTGGGCCATATAGATAACATTGTGCTCATGTCCGTGGGTTGTGCACAACACAGCATTAATTGGCTAAAATACGTCAGTCAATAAAGTCAATAGATAATAAATAAAACATCATGTGATAAGGGGGCTGTCAGAAGAGGCTTTGGGGCCTATTTAACAAAGGTCAGTGCGGATCAGGTCCGACAGACCTCGCTGAATGCGGAGAGCAATATGCTCTCCGTATTCAGCATTGCACCAGCAGCTCTTACACGTTACATAGTCATTACTGTCCCTTTAAACATTGCAGTTCCAATCAATATACAGTATACATATATGTATTATATGGTTTAGAAGCCTCCACTTTAAAGGGACAGTCAACACCAGAATTTTTGTTGTTTAAAAAGATAGATAATCCCTTTATTACCCATTCCCCAGTTTTTTGCAAAACCATCACTGTTATATTAATACACTTTTTACTTCTGTGACTAACTTGTATCTAAGCATCTTCTGACCGCCCCTAATCACATGACTTTTAGTTATTTTGCATATAGTTGCATTTTAGCCAATTAGTGCAGTGTCTGCCACTAGCCACGGGCATGATCACAATGCTATCTATATGGCCTACACGAGCTTGCTCTCCCCTGCTGTGAAAAGTAAATAAAATAGAGGCGGCCTTCAAGGGCTTAGAAATTATCATATGTGCCTCCCTAGGTTTGCTTTCAACTAGAATACCAAGAGAACAAAGCAAAATTGTTGATAAAAGTAAATTGGAAAGTTGTTTAAAATTACATGCCCTATTTGAAAAATTAACGTTTTTTTTTTACTTGACTGTCCCTTTAAGTAACTACAGGAAATCCCCACAGTGTATATATATCTTTTTAAACTATTAGTATTTGCATTTTCCTGAACCTTAACATATTTTTCTGAACCTTAACATACATGTTTTGGCAGTGTTTTGTTAAAGTATAATGAAAACTCATTACAGGAAGAGAGAGTTATTGTCACAGCGTGTGTTTTACATACAAGGTCAGCCGAGATGCCTTCAAAAACCGCCATAACCCAGCTCCCTCCTGTTTTTACATTACCTAACACACGTTACATAGTCATTATATATCATTATGAAGCCCATATCGGTGTTTAATGTTTTATTGATGAAATCATACGAAAGCAGAAAGGGTTTGAATTATGAGAGTCTCCAAGACCATAATTTGCCATTTCCTAACTTGCAACCTTCAAATTCACAGCTTAATGATTTTTCAGTTTTCTAATGACCGTTCATTTTTTTTGTTCTGCAGTAAGGATTGTAAACTCTGAAATCCCAGAGATTTAACTAGGATTCTAGTTGGGTTTAACAATGTGCAGAGCAATCTAAAGTGACACATGCGCAAAGCTTTGCCAACGAAAGACAAATCTTACTGTTTGTAAAAGAAATACTGTACGTTCTTTCCATATTTTTTTTCAATGCATGATTTAGCCGCATAATGACTTTTGAATTACCCAAGTAATCTCAAATCATTTTATAATTGTGAATGAGAATGTATGATTAGCTATTGGATTGTTTTATGGCAATGACTATGGAGATAGTGATGATATCTTGTTTAGAGTTTATAAGATATCTATTTACACAATCCACTACAGGGTAATACGCTGAAGAATATCTGTAACACTCTGAACGCAGATTAACATCTGGGAATAGGAAGAAAAGAAAAATATTATTAATTTTGGCCAATTATAGTTGTGTAACATAAGCTGAGCTGTATCAGGGCCAGAGGTGTATATTGAACCCATATGTTCAAATGTTGTTCTTTAAACACACAACCACTCTCAGTTTCTCACTATCTTCCAATGGCTTATTTTTTACATAGAGTATTATTTATTACTTTATTATTATTATCAGGTATTTGTAGATCGCCAACAGATTCCGCAGCGCTGTAAATATAGTCAATATACAGGATAGCTTTTGCAGGGATCAAGTGGGTAGAGGGCCCTGCCGAGAGTTTCACTGTTGTAGTCGGCTCTTATGAAGGCGATCTGCAGACAGCTGGGCTCATAGGCTTACATTCTAAGGGGTTCAAGGGGAAAGCAATGGAGTTAGGAAAGGTTAGTGTTGGTTGTATGCATCCCTGAATAGTAGAGTTTTTAGGGAGCGCTTGAAGCTGTTAAAACTAGGGGAGAGTCTTGTGGAGCGAGGCAGGGAGTTCCACAAGATGGGGGTCAGTCTGGAGAAGTCCTGTAGATGGGAATGTGAGGAAGAAACAAGAGAGGAGGAGAGGAGGAGATTCTGAGCTGATCGAAGGGGACAGGAGGGAGAGTATCTGGAGACAAGTTCTGAGATGTAGGGGGGAGCAGTGCAGTTGAGAGCTTTGTATGTCAGAGTGAGGATTTTATGTTTAATCCTAGAGGTAAGAGGAAGCCAGTGAAGGGATTGGCAGAGAGGCGCAGCAGATGAAGATCGACGAGTAAGGAAGATGAGCCTGGCAGAGGCATTCATTTCATAATGAATTGTAAAGGAGCTATGCGGCAGCTAGGTAGACCAGAGAGGACGGAGTTGCAGTAGTCGAGGCGGGAGAGGATGAGAGAGTGGATTAAAATCTTAGTTGTATCTTGTGTAAGGAAATGTCTAATTTTAGCAATGTTTTTAAGGTGGAAGCGGCAGGCTTTAGCCAAGGACTGAATGTGAGGAGTGAAGGAAAGATCTGAGTCAAGCGTGACCCTGAGACATCGGGCATGCAGGGTAGGAGTAATGATGGAATTATCAACAGTTATAGAAATTTTGAGGGTAGAGACATTGGAAGAAGGGGGAAAAATAAGGAGTTCAGTTACCCATTACATTAGACAATTGTGGTACTGCCTAAAGATTCATTATCTGTATTTATTAGGCATGTAGCATTAAAGCGACCGAAAACTCATAATTAGACATTCATGATTAAGACAGAACATACCATTTTAAACAACTTTCGAATTTACTTCTATTATTTAATTTGCTTCCTTCTCTTGTAATCCTTTGCTGAAAAGTTTATCTAGGAAAGATCAGGAGCAGTAAAGAGCCTAGGTTCTGATTGGGGGCTGCATATATTTACTGATTGTCATTGGCTTACCCATGTGTTCAGTTAGAAACCAGTAGTGTATTGCTGCTCCTTCAACAAATGATACCAAGAGATTGAAGCAAATTTGATAATAGAAGTAAACTGGAAAGTTGTTTGCAATTGTATGCTCTACCCAAATCACAAATGAAAATGTTTTGGTTTTATGTTCCTTTAACTCTATATTTGCCATCGGCTGTGAATCTTTAGGATAAATATGCATCAATACTTTTACAATAGATTTTGCAGTGATAAAACTTAGGCAGCTTTGGTTTGCTTTCCTATTGTATTCTAATTTATTAAAAGCAGCACAGTTTGAGTAAAAAGAAAAAAAAGTTCAAAGAGAAAATTCTATAATGTTCTAGAGAAAATTACTGTTGCACCATTTCTTGCATTTGGCACCTACAAAGTTGTTTCCAGAGCAGCAGTGTTCTACTGGGAGCTAGCTGAAAACGTCTGATGAGCCAATGACAAGAGGCATATGCGTGTAGTCACCAATAACATGCCCACTCCCTTTAGTTCATTGCTGCTCCTGAGCCTACAGAAGATACCAAGAGAACAAACTAAACTTGATAAAAGAAGTTAAATTAAAAGTCTCTCTAAACTACACTCTCTATCAGAGCCATGGATGATTAATTTGTATTTTGATGTGCCTTTAAAAGGACAGTCTATACCTTAGTCACCTTAAAGTCTTACCTTAGATTAAGCTGCAAATAACCTCCTGCACCCTTTCTATATCATGCATCAGGAATGGTAATAAAGTTATTTTAAAATGAATATTGTTTCTGGACAGTTTGAAATGGCTGCCCAGCTGCGCCCACTGATGACTTCACAATCTGGGCTGCATATAGGCACTCTGCTGAATAGCATTGGCAGTCTGTTAAATATGCAGCACAGATTGTGATGTCATCAGTGGGCGCAGCTTGGCAACCATTTCAAAGTGTCCAGAAACAATATTCATTTTAAAATAACTTTATTACCATTCCTGTTGTATGATATAGAAAGGGTGCAGGACGTTATTTACAGCTTAAGCTAAGGTAAGACTTTAAGGCGACTAAGGTGTAGACTGTCCTTTTAGGCTGCAGAATTGTGCAAAAGATGCACCTGGAACAACTGAACAGAGAAAAAATGTAAAAGGATTTTCAAATAGGTTTTCACTCACCTAGACAAAAGAAAGTGGCTAAAACCTAACAAACAGATTTAGCAGTTCTTACTCTATTAATATTTATTGTATAGAACAGCCCCATTCAACAGTACTTCTTACATGAGTAGGGATAATACACTGATTCATAGTAACAAAATAAATACAGAAACAAAGCCGTGTCCTGCTGCTCTTAACCTCAAACCATGACTTGTGCACTGTTCAATTTCATATCACTTTACTTTATTTTATGATTAACATTTTTACAAAGTAAACATTAAGAGGAAAACGGAAGTCACGTGATTGTTGCTGCGATCACGTGATTCCAATGCTGGGATCAGATTCTGGGGGACTGCCTACAATGCTTTCATGAAAGCAGGAGGCTGCAGCAGGGGCAGTGGCACCAGGGCCCAAGAGCTGGAGGGGGCCCATAACAGCCAGGTGTATGCAGAATGTGTACATTCTTAATGCAGGGAAGCCTTTTATTAGTGCAAGTAGCAGGACCATCTATCTATTTATCATCAAAATCATTATACAGAGCAGAATGTATTTTATTACTTTTGCTTTTTATTAAGTTACCTTTAGGGGGCCCCAAAAAATTCTTGCACTAGAGCCCTCTGTTGAGTAGGTCCGCTGCAGGACGCCAAAAAAGCTAGGACATTCCATGTCGTCCAAAGAGCGGTAAAGCCCAGCACTGTTAGGGCAACATGGAACATCCTAAGGGCGTGAAAGGGTTAATGTGTATTAACCTAGAAATGTATAATATTTATGGACAACTGTACTTATGAAAGTGTTTTCTGCTGGATTGGAATACAGTCTTCATGATTTCAGAAAAAATCTGTCAGCTGATATGAGAAAACTAGAGAGCATGTTTTATTACTATTTGCTAGAATAATAATGAAAGTGACAATTAGCTGTCTAACAACCTTTAATCAGGACCAGGGCCCTAGTAAACCTTATTGGGCTCTATGGCAAAGGGTGCAATGGGGACACCATTTCAACCGTGTCCTTTCTATGTGAAATCAAGAAAAGCAGAGCGAGCAACCACGTATGAGCCATAGGAGCTGCTTCTTTGTGACTGTGAATCGTCATTCTCCCTTGGTTTGTCCACACCAGAAGATATAATGCACGTCCTCCCTATATGATTACACTGTGGCAGCCTAGTGTTGAAAAAGCAGGACCAGCACTCACTGACCAAATGTCCTTAATCTCCCAATAAAACGATAGTGGTGCACACCAGGAGGACCTCCCTTTCCAAGGTCCTGTAATATATGACATAAAACAACACTTCGGTGGCACTCAAAGTATGGCAACAGTGCCTTTATTCAACTGAGCAATGTTTTGGGGCTCCTGCCCCTTTATCAAGCTAACACACAATAAAGAAAATCATAAATTTATATACATAGGAGACCAATCACAAAGTAATAGGGAGGGGTCAAACACATAACAAGGTCACACCTGACCTGACAAACAAATTAGCCATTTTCAACACAGCTATTTTTTAACCCCTTATACTCCTAATGAGAAATGGTCACCAAATTAAAAACAGATGCAGCAAGTTGCTATATATACTATTCTATATGGCTAGTTTTTTAGCTACATTTCATTTATCTCGAGTTCATTAAATTAACTAGAACCAAATACAGCTACATAGTCAACTGTGGCCTTAAATAAAAGGGAGTAAGTCAAATTCCCTATTGAGCCCTTTAGGGTGCATGGTATCTAACTTCCAGATCCTCCTATAACTTCCAGATCCTCCTTCCTCCTATAGAGGAGATCTTTGACCCTGTCACCCCCTCTAATTTGTATAGGGGCTTGATCTATTACCATACACCTAAGCGGGATAATTTGATGGCCTTTCTCAATGAAATGTGCAGGTACTGGGAGGTTAGCAGTTTTCTCACTTCTAATGGTGGATTTATGTTGGCATATGCGATCTTTGACCCTTGATCTTTGCGATCTTTGACCCCACCATTAGAAGTGAGAAAACTGCTAACCTCCCAGTACCTGCACGTTTCATTGAGAAAGGCCATCAAATTAACCAGCTTAGGTATATGGTAATAGATCAAGCCCCTATACAGATTAGAGGGGGTGACAGGGTCAAAGATCTCCTCTATAGGGAGGCCAGATGGATCTGGAAGTTAGATACCATGCACCCTAAAGAGCTCAATAGGGAATTTGACTTACTCCCTTTTATTTAAGGCCACAGTTGACTATGTAGCTGTATTTGGTTCTAGTTAATTTAATGAACTTGAGATAAATGAAATGTAGCTAAAAAACTAGCCATATAGCATAGTATACATAGCAACTTGCTGCATCTGTTTTTAATCTGGTGACCATTTCTCATTAGGAGTATAAAGGTTTAAAAAATAGCTGTGTTGAAAATGGCTAATTTGTTTGTCAGGTCAGGTGTGACCTTGTTATGTGTTTGACCCCTCCCTATTACTTTGTGATTGGTCTCCTATGTATATAAATTTGTGATTTTCTTCATTGTGTGTTAGCTTGATAAAGGGGCAGGAGCCCTGAAACGTTGCTCAGTTGAATAAAGCACTGTTGCCATACTTTGAGTGCCACCGGAGTTTTGTTTTATACACTGTGGCAGCCATCTTGTAAACCCTGCCAGCATATTTATAAAGGCAAATCCATACACTTACCTTACACTGTGTGCCCTGTTTTGTAAGGGGGGCACAGAGGGGCCAAGCATGATAGAGGTGGTGCTCGAGCCCCCTAGAAGTGGGAGCCTGGATGGAGACCTCTAAGTCCCCTGCAGTTACTCCCCTGTCACGGACATTAAAGTAATTTTTTGCTTGTTCCGTCTAAAAGAGGGTTCTTTAAATTGTTTTACTTATTTGTTCTTTCTTTGAAAAATTAAATATTCTTGGTCACTAATTAGGTTATGTTTCCATGCTAGTGCCACTTTCCGCTAATAGACATATAGGGGGTTGTCTTTATCTGTCGAGCTATTTGTTCCAGGTAACAATTTACCCACAAACATGCAGCTCATATTAGCTTCATTATCAACTTAAACAACATAAAATTGAACTTTTTTCATGCAAAAATATAGTTAACATGTTTGTATGTTGCTCTTTCAGTGAAACAGAAAAATAGCCACCGGACAATATTCTATTGATAATATGATTTGAGAACACTTTGTTAGGATAAACCATCACTTCTTGGTTTAGGAGTTTGCATCAGTCCAAGCCTTATTCTGCCCAATTAAATCTTCTCAAGAGAGGAAGAGGCAGTTTTAAATCAAAGCTGGATAAGCTTAAAGAAAATCATTTTTGGCTTTTAGCATTGGGAACCCTATACCCTTACATCTTGGTGATGTAGCTGAAAGCAAGTACAATAATTTTGCATTGTCAAACTAATTATGTAGTTCTGTAATAAAGATTAGAGTTGTAATGAAACAGCGTAGGCTAAGTGTATAAATATGGTATTTCCAACTGAAATTGAATAGTGCATTTATTTACTCTGCAGAGTGATGAAAGGCACAGATTAAACTAAGATTGCACAGATTAAATTTATGTATAAAAGCCACTACATGTCCCAAGAGAGGATAGAGAAAGGAAAAAATAGTAAAAGGTTTTTATTTCTGTAATTATATTCTTTGTAGACCCCACAAACTGTGCCCTCTGATTACAGCCTGGATCAAGTTCCTAAAACATTGATATTGACGGTCATGCTAAAAACATGTGTAACACATTTTAAGTATATATATTGTATCTGCCATCTCTACTTCCATTGGTAATACATTTCACAATAACACTGACTTGCAATGTAAACGGTTCTCAGTACTGATTATGTTTCATCTCTCTGAACTCTTAGTAATTTCAGGGTCCCCTTTTAAGAGAGAGACCTCTAAAATGACCATATAAATCCATGTTGGCCTGTAAAGCATAGTTTATTGGATATTTTTTTTTTTTTATGATCATTTCACAATAGTCAAAATGAAACATTCATGGCTCACCTAGTGAATGCAATTTTGAGACTTTTTAAAATACTTCTAATATCAAAATTACTTCATTCTCAGTATTCTTTGTAAGAAAAGTAAAAAGGCTAATTTGCAGAATTACACTGCTTGAAGCTGGCTTGTGATTGGTGACTTCACACTTATTCCTCTTGTCATTGACTCACCAAGCATGTTTTGTATTGCTTTTGTGGAATTGACTTTGCGGGATTAAACGCATAGGGTCGATGCTGTATTTTTCAAGTTCTGCGTAATCACAATACAAACAATTACACAAGTTCAGATTATATCCGAGCAGATAGTGCTGCAGAATCTGTTGGCGCTCTACAAATAACTGATTATAATAATAAGAATAATAATAATAATAATAGTGTAAAACTCACCCATACAATGCAGCAGCAGCAATGGCAATCACAAGCCTCCAGACCACAAGTTTTGTACTTTATTTTGGCAATAAAATGGACATATTGGGTATTGATAAAGTGAAAAACAGATCTTTTCCGCATGTTTGACAGTATTCCAAAATTATTTGAATTAATTCTGTTATTTTGTGCGTGTACAATACTCTCTTGGGTCGATTTATGAAGCAGTGGATGCTGCTTCCGACCCACTCCGCTTCAGTTCCGCCTAAAGCGAAAGTTTAGAAGCAGCGGTCCTAAGACCACTGCTCCTTAACTCGTCCGCCACCTCTGAGGTGGTGGACAGCAATCAGTCCGATGATTGTCACCCCCTGCTAGCGGCCGTTTGGCCGCAAATCTGCAGGGGGCTGGTATTGCACCAGCAGTTCACAAGAACTGCTAGTGCAAGGATAAATGCCGACAGCGTATGCTGTCGGCATTTATCGATGTGCGGCGGACATGATTCGCTATAGCGGATCATGTCTGTCCGCACCATGATAAATTTAGCCCTTTGAAACAACCACAGATGCCATTTGGATGTATATGTGAATATATGGTCTATATTTAGTGCTAATGTGTAGTCCCTAAGTAGTGGGAGGCACAGACGTTTATTTATGTATATGTATTTAATGCTCGGATGTGTGATATATTGTACAGCTAACAAGATCTGCAGGAAACACCACAAAATAGAAAACCAGGACCACAAATTTCCGAAATGCTGTTTAGCAACCACACTCTCAATATCTTTGTTTTTATTTCATACTTGCACTTTTGGTATGTAAACTGCAGTTTTCTCATCTTTAGGAACAGGGTTTCTCGAATTGTCTTGATCAGGCACTAAGTATTCACCATTCAGTTTTGTTTGAAATTGTAGTCTGTGCAGTGGGTTTTTTAAAATGCGGTTTGTACAGGGAGTTCTGCAACTTTGGATTTTTTAAATCTGATCACTTAGCGGTTTCACAATTTAGAGTGTGAGAACTGTTCAAAAGTCACTATAGAAGATGAGATAAATGACAGCTACTTTCTTCTTATGGAGGTTTCGGGTGAAGGGGCGCAGGTTCTGTGGGTATCCCTTGGTTCAAACAAATACTTCCTTGTAGTTATTGATCCATTAAATTTGTGTTGACCTCTTGGTTACACTGGGAATAGAAACTCCAATGGTGTTGGTGTATAAAACCGGAGTGAATAAGTGCTGAATACCTACTGAATTAAATTTCCAGGATCAGCAATATAATAAAAAAGCAGAGTTCTTCTTTCAGAAGAACAATGGTTTATTCAGCTCAACGCATTTCAATGAACAAATCGTCTTTTTCAAGAGCAAGTTAAAAGGCATAAAAATTAGCTGTAGTGCCGCTAACACTGGCGGTTTAAATACAGAATTTGCATGTTCCAGCTTCCGGTCAAAAAATACAATAAAACTTTTCAATCCCACAGAATATGGTTCATTTCCAACCAAAAGGACTTTGGTATTCCCAGTGTAACCAATAGGTCAACACAAATTGAAGGTATTGATTACTACATGGAAGTACCTGTTTGAACCAAGGGATACCCCCAGAACCTGTGCCCCTTCATCCGAAACCTGCATCTATTAACCCTTTAAGGACACAGCTTTCAGTTTGCTCAATTGTTTTATGACGGAAAAATTCCGTCATATGTCCTTAAGAGGTTAAAGGGACAATAAACACTTTGAGATGTTAATATGAAATGATGAATCGTATATATAAAATAAAAACTACACTATATTTTCATTATTTATTTTGTCCCCTTTTCCTGTAATTCAATTGTAAAATTGTGAGCTTTTTAATTCCTGATAGAAATGGAAGTGCAGAATACTGTTATATTCCACACAGCTAGTGACCTATTTATAACTGTTCCTAATTGGCCACAGCAGAAAAGGTAACCTAAGTTACAACATGGCAGCTCCCATTGTTTTATAGACACTAAAACTTTACACTTATTTTGTCAATATTTACACAGATAATGAAACTTTACAAAATGCATCTACATGTTATGCTCAGACTAATCTTTTCTTTGACTGCATCATTCTATCTAGTATTTATTTAGTGTTTAATGTCCCTTTAACAGTTCATTTGGGAGAGACTGTGAGAGGCAGTGATTCTACTTCTGAGGGGAGTATTTGTTCTTTTCATTCTTTACAGCTTTTTGCAATACCATCTCACAAAAATTGTCTGTACCTGTATTTGTATTTTCTTCTTATGGAAATCAATATTCCCCACTGCTCTTCTTTTAGATAAAAAATTCTTGTCAAAATGGAAAATGACTTTTCTTAATAAATTAAAAAATATTTGTAATACAGGGAGTGCAGAATTATTAGGCAAATGAGTATTTTGACCACATCATCCTCTTTATGCATGTTGTCTTACTCCAAGCTGTATAGGCTCGAAAGCCTACTACCAATTAAGCATATTAGGTGATGTGCATCTCTGTAATGAGAAGGGGTGTGGTCTAATGACATCAACACCCTATATCAGGTGTGCATAATTATTAGGCAACTTCCTTTCCTTTGGCAAAATGGGTCAAAAGAAGGACTTGACAGGCTCAGAAAAGTCAAAAATAGTGAGATATATTGCAGAGGGATGCAGCACTCTTAAAATTGCAAAGCTTCTGAAGCGTGATCATCGAACAATCAAGCGTTTAATTCAAAATAGTCAACATGGTCGCAAGAAGTGTGTGGAAAAACCAAGGCGCAAAATAACTGCCCATGAACTGAGAAAAGTCAAGCATGCAGCTGCCAAGATGCCACTTGCCACCAGTTTGGCCATATTTCAGAGCTGCAACATCACTGGAGTGCCCAAAAGCACAAGGTGTGCAATACTCAGAGACATGGCCAAGGTAAGGAAGGCTGAAATACGACCACCACTGAACAAGACACACAAGCTGAAACGTCAAGACTGGGCCAAGAAATATCTCAAGACTGATTTTTCTAAGGTTTTATGGACTGATGAAATGAGAGTGAGTCTTGATAGGCCAGATGGATGGGCCCGTGGCTGGATTGGTAAAGGGCAGAGAGCTCCAGTCCGACTCAGACGCCAGCAAGGTGGAGGTGGAGTACTGGTTTGGGCTGGTATCATCAAAGATGAGCTTGTGGGGCCTTTTCGGGTTGAGGATGGAGTCAAGCTCAACTCCCAGTCCTACTGCCAGTTTCTGGAAGACACCTTCTTCAAGCAGTGGTACAGGAAGAAGTCTGCATCCTTCAAGAAAAACATGATTTTCATGCAGGACAATGCTCCATCACACGCGTCCAAGTACTCCACAGCGTGGCTGGCAAGAAAGGGTATAAAAGAAGAAAATCTAATGACATGGCCTCCTTGTTCACCTGATCTGAGCCCCATTGAGAACCTGTGGTCCATCATCAAATGTGAGATTTACAAGGAGGGAAAACAGTACACCTCTCTGAACAGTGTCTGGGAGGCTGTGGTTGCTGCTGCACGCAATGTTGATGGTGAACAGATCACAACACTGACAGAATCCATGGATGGCAGGCTTTTGAGTGTCCTTGCAAAGAAAGGTGGCTATATTGGTCACTGATTTGTTTTTGTTTTGTTTTTGAATGTCAGAAATGTATATTTGTGAATGTTGAGATGTTATATTGGTTTCACTGGTAAAAATAAATAATTGAAATGGGTATATATTTGTTTTTTGTTAAGTTGCCTAATAATTATGCACATTAATAGTCACCTGCACACACAGATATCCCCCTAAAATACATATAACTAAAAACAAACTAAAAACTACTTCCAAAACTATTCAGCTTTGATATTAATGAGTTTTTTGGGTTCATTGAGAACATGGTTGTTGTTCAATAATAAAATTAATCCTCAAAAATACAACTTGCCTAATAATTCTGCACTCCCTGTATAGTAAAAATTTAAAAAACATATTTGATCAAACATGCTCAGTATACCCATGATGCCCATATACAAATGTCATTCTCAGACACAGACTCCATTATCCCTTTTAGCCCATTTGTTTGTGATCGGCATACGTTATTGGCAGTTTCGAGTGCCGTTCTGGAAAAATGGAGATCAAATCTCATTTGAGTCAACATTCTCAACTGTGTTTGACTCAGAAAAATTGTGATCTTTGTTAAAAGGACATGAAACCCCCAAAAAATTATTTTGGGATTAAGACAGAATATACAATTTTACAAAAGTTTCCAGTTTACTTCTATTATCAAATTTGCTTTGTTCCCATGATATTCTTTGTTGAAGAGATACCTATATAGGTGTCTGGAGCACTACATGGCAGGAAATAGTGCTGCCATCTTGCAAATGGATAACATTCTTGCAAAACTGCAGCCATATAGTGCTGCAGACACGTGCACGCTTCTGAGCTTACCTCCCTGCTTTTCAACAAAAGATACAAGGACAAATTGATAATAGACTAAATTAGAAAAAATTTAAATTACATGCTCTATCTATATCATGAAAGAAAAAAATAGTGGCCGTTCCCATTTTTCCAAAATCGAATGAAAAAAGAAGAAGATTGGAATCAATCCTATAGTTATCTGCAAGCACAAGTGAAATAATATAATGCTCTAACACATTAGATGATTTCCTTTTTACACTAAATGATTGTTTTTCAGTGGCATACACACATATGCTGTAAAGGCACGTGCACCAGTATTCAAGCTCAGCGGTAGAGGTGGTGGGTTTTGTATCTGTGAAGACTTAAAGGGGCAGAAAATACATTGATATTTTTATATAAAATGTTTAGTTTTGCAGAATGAAACAACTTTGCAATATATTTTCATTATTTATTTTGCCGCCCTGCACCCATGCACATTTCATTCTTTGCCTTAATATCACTTTAAATATAAATATAAACAAACATAACCAGTATGTGCACTTCCTACTAGTGCTAATTGATTTTTATGTGTATCCTAGTAATACTCAGTGAGCTTTTGCAGGAAGTATGTATCAGCCAATAAACATTAGTTTGAAGTACATTATTAGCCAATAAGCATAAACAGGAAATACATATTAGCCAATGAACATCAGCAAGGAGTGCCTGTCAGCCGCTGAGCATGAGTAGTTAGTACACGACTGATATAGTTATACTATTTTAATATTAAAGGGATAGTAAACCACAAAATTTTCTTTTATGATTCAGATAGAACATACAATTTTAAACAACTTTCCAATTTAATTCTATTTTAATATTTTCTTCATTCTCTTGTTATCCATTGCTGGGACAGCATTGCACTACTGACAGGAAGCTGAAAATATCTATTTAGCCAATCACAAGAGACAAATGTGTGCAGGCAGCAATTAGCAGCAGCTCCCACTAGTGTAGGATATGTGCGTATTCATTTTTTAACAAAGGATACTAAGAGAACGAAGAACATTTGAAAATAGAAGTGAATTTAAAATTGTCTTAAAATGACCTGCTCTATCTGAATCATGCAAATTTAATTTTGACTTTCACATCCCTTTAAAGGTAAACTGTTTTTACTTCACAATTTTCCTTTAAAACAAAAAAAGATTGAACATATTTAGGTGGATGACAGATTATTTTTTTCTGAACAGTCCCTAAAGGAACAGAAGACATCTTGTAATTCTAATATTTATTTATTTTTTTTGTGTTTTTTTTTGTTTGTTTGTTTTTTAAATAAATGAACACAACAGGTGAAAACAAGTAATGTATTAACACCTTGTTTGCTGCAGCTGTTTCTCAATAGCCTTACTTCACTAATCACTTGCATTATTTGGAGGAATCAGGACTTGTTACTGTAGTAGACACAGCCACTGTCATTTTGTTAGCAAAGCTTACATTGTTTTGTGGTCTCTTATCTGATCATCTCTGCGGAGGCTAATTAAGGGCAGATGTGTAGCAGGATCAGACATGTGAAGCCTAGGGCGCGATCCGATATACGGTGCAGGTTTCGGGGCAAGCGCGGAATCCTGCGCCGCCCGTAGTTTCAGCTCGCAACTCAAGCTATCACATATACGGCTCCGTCAGATGCTAAAGTGCCGTAAGTCGGACAAACCAGCGATGTCCAGAAATCTGCGTAAGTACAAATTTCTGGAGTTGCCAGTGACTTACGGCACTTTAGAAACTGCCGCCTACAAAACCTTACTAAAGTATTAAATCTCCCGTACTGTCTAACACGCCTCCCAAAAATAACCCGACACGTATACCCCTCTATCCGCAATTCCCACTCTCCCTCCTAATAATAAATATATTAACCCCTAAACCGCCGCTCCCGGACCCCGCCGCCAGCTACATATGTTTTACCCCCTAATCTGACCCCCCTACACCGACGCCAGCTATATTAAATGTTTTACCCCCTAATGTGATCCCCCTATACCGCTGCCAGCTACATTAAAATTATTACCCCCTAATGTGAGCCCCCTACCCCGCCACCACCTATTTAAACTATATTAACCCCTAATGTGAGCCCCCTACCCCGCTGCCACCTACATTATATGTACTACCCCCTAATCTGACCCCCTTACATCGCCGCCACCTATATTAAAATGATTAACCCCTAATCTAATCCCCCTATACCGCTGCCACCTATATTAAATTTATTAACCCCTAATCTGACCCCCCTTCACCGCCGCAACCTATATTAAATATATTAACCCTTAATCTAATCCCCCTATACCGCCGCCACCTATATTAAATTTATTAACCCCTAATCTAATCCCCCTATACCGCCGCCACCTATATTAAATTTATTAACCCCTAAAATACTAAAATTTCCCTACCACTAAACCTAAGTCTAACCCTACAAATAGCCATGAAAAGGGCCTTTTGCGTGGCATTGCCCCAAAGTAACCAGCTCTATTACCAGCCCTTAAAAGGGCCTTTTGCGGGGCATTGTCAAAAAGTAATCAGCTCTTTTACCTGTAATCTAATCCCCCTACACTGCCGCCACTTATATTAAATATATTAACCCCTAATCTAATCCCCCTACACTGCCGCCACCTATATTAAATATATTAACCCCTAATCTGACCCCCCTACACTGCAGCCACCTATATTAAATATATTAACCCTAATTATATTAGGGTTAATATAGTTAATATAGTTATTATATTATATATATTATTAATATAGTTAATAATTAATATAGTTATTATATTATATATTAACTATATTAACCCTAACTAACTCTAACACCCCTAACTTAATTATTATTAAAATAAATCTAAATAATATTAATAATAGTAACTAAATTATTCCTATTTAAATCTAAATACTTACCTATAAAATAAACCCTAAGATAGCTACAATATAATTAATAATTACATTGTAGCTATTTTAGGGTTTTTATTTATTTTACAGGTAACTTGGTATTTATTTTAACTAGGTACAATAGCTATTAAGTAGTTAATGACTATTTAATAGCTACCTAGTTAAAATAATTACCAAATTACCTGTAAAATAAATCCTAACCTATGTTACAAATACACCTACACTATCAATAAATTAATTAAATAAACTACAAATATCTAAACTAAAATACAATTAAATACACTAAAATAAATTACAAAAACAAACAAACACTAAATTACAAAAAATAAAAAAAAGATTACAAGAATTTTAAGCTAATTACACCTAATCTAGAATAAGATCTAATTCTAATCAGCCAATAGAATTACAGTAGCTCTTATTCTATTGGTTATTCAAATCAGCCAATAGAATTAAAGTAGCTCACATCCGATTGGCTGATTTGAATTTAAAGGCTCAAATCAGCCAATAGGAATTCAAGGGACGCCATTTTAATCGCGTACCTTGAATTCCTATTCAGTGTACGGTGGCGATCGTATGAAGAGGATCCTCCACGCTCCGGCTCCGGTCTTCAGTTCCAGCGTCGCCGATCTTCAGTTCCAGCATCGCCGGTCTTCAGTTCCAGATGGACGGTCTTCAGCTCCGCGGTCATCGGTCTTCAACTCCTCCGCTCCGCGCCGGCTGGATCCTGGAAGAAGAAGAGGTCGCCGCCTGGAAGAAGACTTCACCGCCTGGTACAGGACCTTCTCCACCGGTCTTCAGGACAGGTAAGGAGCACTTGGGGGTTAGACTTAGGTTTTTTTAAGGGGGATCGGGTGAGTTTTAGAGTAGGGGTGTGTGGGTGGTGGGTTGTAATGGGGGGGGTTGTTCTTTTTTTTTTAAAGGTAAAAGAGCTGATTACTTTGGGGCAATGCCCCACAAAAGGCCCTATTATTATTTTGGGGGGCTTTGTTATTTTATTAGGGGGCTTAGATTAGGTGTAATTAGCTTAAAATTCTTGTAATTTTTTTTTTTTTTTGTAATTTAGTTTAGTGTATTTAATTATATTTTAGTTTAGATATTTGTAGTTTATTTAATTTATTGATAGTGTAGGTGTATTTGTAACTTAGGTTAGGATTTATTTTACAGGTAAATTGGTAATTATTTTAACTAGGTAGCTATTAAATAGTTATTAACTATTTAATAGCTATTGTACCTAGTTAAAATAAATACCAAGTTTCTGTAAAATAAATATAAACCCTAAAATAGCTACAATGTAATTATTAATTATATTGTAGCTATCTTAGGGTTTATTTTATAGGTAAGTATTTAGTTTTAAATAGGAATAATTTAGTTAATATTATTAATATTATTTAGATTTATTTTAATAATAATTAAGTTAGGGGTGTTAGAGTTAGATAGGGTTAATATAGTTAATATATATAATATAATAACTATATTAACTATATTAACCCTAATATAATTAGGGTTAATACAGTTAATATAGGCGGCAGCGGTGTAGGGGGGTCAGATTAGGGGTTAATACATTTAATATAGGTGGTGGCGGTGTAGGGGGATTATATTAGGGGTTAATGCATTTAATATAGGTTGCGGCAGTGTAGGGGGGTCAGATTAGGGGTTAATATATTTAATATAGGTGGCGGCGGTGTAGGGGGATTAGATTTGGGGTTAATATATTTAATATAGGTGGCGGCGGTGTAGGGGGATTAGATTACAGGTAAAAGAGCTGATTACTTTGGGGCAATGCCCCGCAAAAGGCCCTTTTAAGGGCTATTTGTAGGGTTAGACTTAGGTTTAGTGGTAGGGAAATTTTAGTATTTTAGGGGTTAATAAATTTAATATAGGTGGCGGCGGTATAGGGGGATTAGATTAGGGGTTAATCATTTTAATATAGGTGGCGGCGGTGTAAGGGGGTCAGTTTAGGGGGTAGTACATATAATATAGGTGGCAGCGTTGTAGGGGGCTCACATTAGGGGTTAATATAGTTTAAATAGGTGGCGGCGGGGTAGGGGACTCACATTAGGGGGTAATTATTTTAATATAGATGGCGGCGGTGTAGGTGGATTACATTAGGGGTTAATATATTTAATGTAGGTGGCGGTGGTGTAGGGGGATCACATTAGGGGGTTAGACATTTAATGTAGGTGGCGGTGGGGTCCGGGAGCGGCGGTTTAGGGGTTAAACACTTTATTAGGGATTGCAGCGGGGGATCGTGGTTGACAGGTAGATAGACATTGCGCATGCGTTAGGTGTAAGGTTTTATTTTGCAGGTAGTTTAGGGAGTTACGAGGCTCCAATACTCAGCGTAAGGCTTACTACACCTGCATTTTGTGGCGAGGTGAAAATGGAGTAAGATTTCTCCATTTTCGTCGCGTAAGTCCTTACGCTGTATATTGGATACCAAACTGCGCTGGTTTGGTATACCTGTCTATGGGCCAAAAAACTACGGCCGAAGGCAGAAATATACGAGCGTAACTTCTAGGTTACGCCGTATACAGGATACCAAACCAGCGCAATATTTGGCGTCGCTGGCTTTTGTGGGCGATGCTGCATATCGGATCGTGGCCCTGATGTGTACTTTCCTTCCTCAAAAGTGGAAAACAAATACTTTTCTGGCTTAGTCAGTAACCCAAAACGTTCTTTCATGATTCAGATAGAGCATAACATTTGTAAAAAAACTTTCTAATTTACTTCTGTTATTAATTTTGCTTCATTCTCTTGGTATCGTTTTTGAAAGAGCAGCAATGCATTACTGGGAGCTAGCTGAACACTTTGGTGAGCCAATCACAAAAGGCAAATATGTGCAGCTACCAATTAGCAGCTATCTCCCAGCTTCTGAGCCTACCTAGGTATACTTGTCAACAAAGGATGCCAAGCGAATTAAACAAATTAGATTAAAGTATCCTCTATCTGAATCACAAAAGAAAAACAAATGGGTTTCATGTCCCTTTAAATTACGGAAAATAATTATAATAAATTGCAGTTATTTTACTAAGCATATTTAAATATTTTCTATTGCAATCTCAAAAACTTGACTGCCTCTTTAAAACTGTTCATTCTTTAAATATGTTTGTAAGTATGTATCTCTATGTGCCATTATCAATAAATTAAAATTTGCCTAATATTTATATCTCATAACAAAAATAAAGATATATTTCATGATTAACATTGTGGTAAGAAAAACATATTCAATTCTGAAATGGAAACATTTATGAAGGTAGAACGTTGGGACTGTGCTTTTAACGTTTTGGATGTTGTGTGGTTCAGAGATTTTGTTGCCAGCGCTGTAGGACAGAATGACCCAGTTTTTCTCTGCTTGTAGGAAAATAAAGGTCACATAATGCTTTATAAGATCTGTAAAAATAAAGTAATGGACCCACATGTCCTGCAGATCTGGTTCCATTTGGCAATAATAGTGAGAAACTCCACAACACTATTTACTCAGATTTGTTTCTTGTTGAAATAAAGTAGCATTTTTTGGGGAATGGGTCCCTATATTGTGCCAATATATGTTGCTGCTGCCAGGATTAAAGACTGTGCCTATCAAATGCCACACAGTGTCTGCTTGTGAGGTCATAACTGGATTAGGGTTATAAAGATTTATGTATATGGTATAAAAAAATGAGCTAAAATGCAGATGAAGCATAAATCGTCTGGATGATCTTTTTAATACCTTAAGACCTTGACATAAGTGTAAGGAGGTAATAGTGGCTTCTATCTGGCAGTTGAGACACATGGCAAGTACTGTACAAATGGCACTTATGACAGGGAAAGACTATATGCTAAGAGCGATCATTAAAAAATCTAATTTTTCAATCCCTTAAAATCTATTTCTGGTGAGTAATTTTCTCATGGCTAAGCATTCATTTCTCAAAACTCTGCTGAAGCTTGCTTAGACCTATTTCTAATTAAATAATAATTACAGTCACTTTAACATACTGTACAGAATACTGATTATGTTAACTAGCATCAGGTGGATTTAATCAGGTTAATGTAGAACACTTAAAGGGACACATTAAAGGAAAACATTTAAAGCTAGATAACAAATGAAGCCTAATTGATAAAAAATCTTTTGCAGCACCATGCTGTAAACAATAAAGCACATCTGGCATTACTAGTGGATGTGTAAATATTTTAACCAGGACATATTAACACAGCTGAAACTTTTTTTAGCCTTTTTAAAGGATATCACAGAGAGCACTAATAATGCATTAATTGTGCTGGTGTTACAAGTGTAAGTTAATTGTTGCTCTTTAGCAAAATTTGAAACGCAGATGTATGTGTATGTATATGAGCACAAAGATAGTGCTACTGACTGAGGTCAAGAGATGTTAATGCACTAATATTGCTTTGCACTCCACTTGTAATCTAACCCAAAATGTTCTAATGTGTTATTTTATTGTTGCACTATAGCTTGCAGAGTAACCTCCCTTTAAGCTGTTACATAAATAACTAAAGTAATCTCTGGACCAAAAATGGACTATTGGTCCTGAGCAAAACATGACCACTGAGCCAATAAGGTGCAGCCTATGTTAGTAGCCACCAATCACTGGCCATTTTCAGCTCATGGCTGGCAGTGTATTGTTTCTTTGATTTTAACCTTACTAGGGATAAAACATAATCTTGTTTGATAACAGTCTTGTGCCTTTTTAAGGTAGATAACAACATCTGAACTTCGGCCAGTATTGTCCATGTGTTTTTCCAGTGATTGTTAACCACTTCTGTCATTAATACCCCCAAAACTCAAACTTTTTAGCTTCTAAAAACAACATAATATCATCCCCATTTCGTATCCAAAAACAAAAAATAATTAGACTAACAAAAGGGTGATTTTGTGAGTTTAGCGATTACAGCACAGGTTGAAAGGTCTTTTTATAGAGTATATAGAATTGGTCAAATGTAAAAAAAATTGATATAATGTGTATATATATATATATATATATATATATATATATATATATATATATATATATATATATATATATATATATATATATATACTGTATATAACTTCCAGTGGTGTCTGCACTCTCAATTCAGTAAGTCAGCTGCCAGGTTGGCAGATACAAATTGAAATATCAAAATTAGAACATAGAACTGCAGTCGCTGGATTCTCAAATGTTAAATATCCAAAATTTTATACAAAAACAATGACATTTCAGAGTCAACGACCCCTTCCTCAGACAAAGCATAAGTGGCAAACACAGCAATTTAAATAGGATAAAACCAATTCCCCTCACCATCAAAATTGCGCCAAATACAGTAGTCATGGTAACAACATATAAAAACATAAATATTCACTGTGCGTCAATCATTCCTTATATAACATACAGATATGAGTTATATACCACAATGTAAAGGCACTTTTCAGTGCTTTTTATTTTTCTAACACGCCACTCCCACCAACTTTAAAGCCCCAAACTAGTGCAGTTTTTTTTTTTTTTTAATTAAAAAAACTACAAGGCCTTCTATTTTGAGGGCATTTGGGGCACTTTTAGAAAATTAACCAGAGCACTAATCTCTGATTAATTTTCAGAGTGCTAATTGCTACCGGGAGTTCACGGTTGCAATAACCAGCCCCTCCTAATGGCTGGATAATTATCGCGTGCCTGCTAACGATAATTTGGAGCTCCACTTTTAATATTGCCCTAGATGTTCAGACATGGATCGATACATTCTCGATAAGGTAGATGTTATAATGTTTCCAGGACTTATAAGATATTTTGTGTTTTGACTACGAGCTCAGATTAATATGTTGTTTTTGACATAGATGTTGTTCTTATTATAAATACCACAGTGATGACTGAAGACGCTACCTATGCAACATGAATATTACTGATAGTTATTAACATAACCACTGTCTCCACGTATGTACACTTTTGATTAAGCTCCACCCAGTCACACAGTTTATAATCACTCATATCTGTATGTTATATAAGGAACGATTGACGCACAATGAAATATTTATGTTTGTATATACTTATGTTGTTACCATGACTACTGTATTTGGCGCAATTTTGATGGTGAGGGGGAGTGGTTTTGTCCTATTTAAATTGCTGTGTTTACCACTTATGCTTGGTCTGAGGAAGGGGTAGTTAAATCTTAAATGTCACTGTTTTTGTATTAAATTTTGAATTTTTAAGTTAACACTTGAGAATATATATATATATATATATACAACAACTTTTAAAATTGTAGGGAGGCAAAAAGTGAGTTTAAAATCCTCCACTATGCACAAAATGTAGAGAGAAGAACTCATTGTGTAACCCATTATAAATCTAGACAAATCAGAAGGCTTGTTTTTATCCATAAAAATATGTGTGTATATTGGCTATTATTATTATTATCGGTTATTTGTAGAGCGCCAACAGATTCCGCAGCGCTAGCTATTTTGTATTAGTTTAAAAGTGCTAATTATTATTTTTAACTTAATTGATTGAATAAGTGGATTTATAACTATGTGGTGACATTGTCATACAATATGACAGTGGGTAATTTCAGGGGACAAGATTACGAGTTGAGCGCATATTTGCGCTTCCGTGAACCCATAATGTCTGCTTAGTTTTGTTATTTCCATGTGTGCTACTGAGCGTAAGATTACAGCTTTGGAGCACAAATATTGTTCCCTCGTGATCACATCCTCACGCTCAACAGCACACACCATTTTTTGCCACCTAGACTTGAATGGAGCCTCGTTTTCATGCCAATAGCTTCACAGTCACAGCTTGTGTAACCCCGATCGCAACAACACAACAATGTATATGTATACGAATGTATACATATATATTTATATGTTTATATGTGTATATATGTATAAATATACATATATAAATACATAAATATATATGTATACATATATATGTATACATTTGTATACATATATATATTTAAAGAGCTATATATGTTAATAAAGTTCTTCAATGGATCCCTATGTAAAAGCACTTTCAGCCCGTTTGTTTTCTAACACCTGAAATCTCCTAGCTTTGACCTCTTATAACGTGCAATATTATTATTAAATATTTTTTTTAGACAGTGTTAGTGTGAGTATTACTGTAATTTACATTGTATTTTTGATATTTTTTGTAACTGCTTTTCAGAAGTGTTGTTAACCAAAGTGCAAATCACTATCGTGACAGTGTGATCGCATTTACATCCCACTTGTAAAATGAGTATAATTTTGCCCCAACGTGAGAGCATGTAGCGTTGTGCTCCAAATGTAATCTAGCCCAGTGTGTTTTGGCCATGCACAAAATCAATGGTAACATTTAAAACTGTTTGGGTACTCAATGATAAGTCAAAGAGTGGTGTCTGGGGGTTTATCAAGCCCTTTTAGCTTTTGAATTTGTTAAGTAAAAAAAGGGCTCTGTAAAAGTGTCTGTTTAGTTATGAATAATGAAACAACTTTGCAATATATTTTCATTATTTATTACATCACTATTACATGCTTGGTACAGTGTTTGCAAACTATTACATCACTATACTATGCTTGGTACAGTGTTCTCAAACTATTACATCACTATAACGTGCTTGGTACAGTGTTCTCAAACTATTACATCACTATAACGTGCTTGGTACAGTGTTTTCAAACTATTACATCACTATAACGTGCTTGGTACAGTGTTCTCAAACTATTACATCACTATAACGTGCTTCGTACAGTGTTCTCAAACTATTACATCACTATAACGTGCTTGGTACAGTGTTCTCAAACTATTACATCACTATAACGTGCTTGGTACAGTGTTCTCAAACTATTACATCACTATAACGTGCTTGGTACAGTGTTCTCAAACTATTACATCACTATAACGTGCTTGGTACAGTGTTCTCAAACTATTACATCACTATAACGTGCTTGGTACAGTGTTCTCAAACTATTACATCTAGTGATGCACCGAAATGGAAATTCTGGACCGAAACCGAATCCGAAAATCCAGGATGCACTTGGCCGAAAACCGAAACAGATACCGAAAATGTATTTTTTCAAATTATTTTCAAATTATTTTTTTTTAGTTTTTTTTTTTGCATAATTAGAGCCAATAAAAAAAGCCCACACTTTTATTGAAAGTAGCACACTAAAATTGGACAAAAATATCTTAAAACAATAATATGCTACACAATAATTTTACCAAAAAAAAAAAAAACAGGCAAAAAATAATGCCATTTTCGACCAAAATGTTTCTGCGACCCAAATTTTGGTGCATCCCTACTTAAAACAATTATAAATATCAATATACTGTATTATTCTTTATTTAGTTCTATGTAACATAATCATATTTAACAGGGGTTTTTTTTACCAATTATCAAAATAAAGTATAGTCCTAGAAAACTCATTATATGCATAACAGTAAGTGAAGTAATAAACTTAAACAGCAGCTCTAGGCTAGCATCAAATTTGAAATATGCTACACAATAATTTTACCGAAACTAACAGGCAAAAAAACCGAAAACCGAAATAGCCAAAAATGCCATTTTCGGCCGAAACTTTCTGCGGCCGAAATTTCGGTGCATCCCTAATTACATCACTATAACGTGCTTTGTACAGTGTTTTCAAACTATTACATCACTATAATGTGCATGGTACAGTGTTTTCAAACTATTACATCACTATAATGTGCTTGGTACAGTGTTCTCAAACTATTACATCACTATAACGTGCTTGGTACAGTGTTACCAAAAATAAAAACAGAAAGAGATATCCACAATATAAATGGATATCGAAGAGTGACAAGGCAGAACTCAAAAAATCCTTAATCAAAAAAGTATTTATTTATACCTCTTCACATACCCCAAAAAATAACTCCTAAAGTGAAAGAAAAAAATACATACAAAACATATGAGCCATATTATACAATCCTAGATATGCTCATAATACAATGTATGGAGCTTGAAGCCCTGTGTTTACCAGTTGTGAAGCAATGGTCTAAAGACCGCTGCTCCATAACTTGTCCACCTGCTCTGAGGAGGCGGACAGACATCTCTGCAATTCAACCCGATCGAATATGATCGGGTTGATTGATACCCCCTGCTAGCGGCCACTTGGCCGTGAATCTGCAGGGGGCGGCATTGCACCAGCAGGTCACAAGAGCTGCTGGTGCAATGCTGAATGCGGAGAGCAATACGCTATTCAGCGAGGTCTGTCGGACATGATCCGCAATGTCGGATCATGTCAGACAGGCCTTTCATAAATGGGCTCCAAAAGGTTCCAATGGATAATAAACAGCAATAGTTCTCTATTTGTATCCAAATTTTTAAATTGCTACATGCAATTCCAGCAGAAAGAAACAAATGTGTTTAAATTCCTGTGCCTCAATCAAGAGGAGGGAATAAATCATGCCACTTCAGTCCTAGGAGCACTTAGTGTAAATACATGCTCCAGGTATTGCATCAAATAAAGTGGCAAACCACCGTTAGGTGGAGGATATTTTATTTCCGTTTTGCACAATTTTAACCCCCAAAATCTCACTGCTCGACTTTCATAAACACCAATGGCTTATTCCGCTGCAACACACTTCCTGGCGTCCCGTCCTAGACTCCAGCTATAAGACGTGCTTCTTGGGTGCATCCGGACAAGGTTTCCCAAACTCTGTTTTTAGTGGGTGGGGAGACAAGCAGGATATTTGCGGCTCATAGTTTAAAGTTCCTGATTAGATGAGTGCCAGTTGTGACGTGTTTCACCCATCCCAGAAAAGAGCTGGTTTACAGGGCTTCATCAGATGGTACAGTGTTTTCAAACTATTACACCACTATAACGTGCTTGGTACAGTGTTATCAAACTATTACATCACTATAACATGCTTGGTACAGTGTTCTAAAACTATTACATTTAAATAACGTGCTTGGTACCATGTTCTCAAACTATTACATCACTATAACGTGCTTGGTACAGTGTTCTAAAACTATTACATCCCTATAACATGATTTGTACAGTGTTCTCAAACTATTACATCACTATATCACTAAAACGTGCTTGGTACAGTGTTCTAAAACTATTAGATCACTATAAAGTGCTTAGTACAGTGCTCGAAAATGATTACATCACTATTAAGTGCTTGGCACAGTGCTTTTAAACTATTACATAACTATTAGGTGATTGACACAGTGTTAACAGTGCCCCCAAACTATTACAACTAACAAGTGCAGAGTGCTTTTAAAGTATTACATCATTATTACGTGCTTGGCACAGTGTTCTTAAATGATTACTTCACTATTATGTGCTTGGCACAGTGCTCTCAAACTATGACATCACTATTGCATGCTTAGCACAGTGCTCTAAAATTATTATATCACTATTATGTGCTTGGCACAGTGTTCTTAAATGATTACTTCACTATTATGTGCTTGGCACAGTGCTCTCAAACTCTGACATCACTATTGCATGCTTAGCACAGTGCTCTCAAACTATTACATCACTATTATGTGCTTGACACCATGTTCTTAAACTATTACATCACTATTATGTGTTTGGCACAGTGCTCTAAAGCTATTACATCACTATTATGTGCTTTGCACAGTGTTCTTAAACTGTTATATCACTATTAAGTGCTTGTCACAGTGTTCTCAAACTATGCTTGGCACAGTGCTCTCAAACTATTACATCACTATTATGTGCTGGCGCAGTGCTCTCAAACTATTATATCACTATTACATGCTTGGCACAGTGTTTTTAAACTACTACATAACTATTATGTGCTTGACACTGTGTTCTTAAACTATTACATCACTATTTTGTGCTTGACACCGTGTTCTTAAACTATTACATCACTATTATGTGCTTGACACCGTGTTCTTAAACTACTACATCACTATTATGTGCTTGACACCGTGTTCTTAAACGATTACATCACTATTATGTGCTTGACACCATGTTCTTAAACTATTACATCACTATTATGTGCTTGACACCGTGTTCTTAAACTATTACATCACTATTATGTGCTTGGAACAGTGCTTTAAAACTATTACATCACTATTATGTGCTTGGCACAGTGTTCTTAAACTGTTATATCACTATTATGTGCTTGTCACAGTGTTCTCAAACTATGCTTGGCACAGTGCTCTCAAACTATTACATCACTATTATGTGCTTGGCACAGTGTTCTTAAACTGTTATATCACTATTATGTGCTTGTCACAGTGTTCTCAAACTATGCTTGGCACAGTGCTCTCAAACTATTACATCACTATTATGTGCTTGTTACAGTGCTCTCAAACTATAAAATCACTATTACATGCTTGGCACAGTGTTCTTAAACTATTACATCACTATTATGGGCTTGACACAGTGCTCTTAAACTATTACATCACTATTATGTACTTGGCACAGTGCTCTCGAACTATTACATCACTATTATGTGCTTGGCACAGTGTTCTTAAACTATTACATCACTATTATCTGCTTGGCACAGTGTTTTTCAACTATTACATCACTATTACATGCTTGACACACTGTTCTTAAACTATTACATCACTATTATGTGCTTGGCACAGTGCTCTCAAACTATTACATCGCTATTACATGCTTGACACAGTATTCTTAAACTATTACATCCCAATTATGTGCTTGGCACAGTGTTCTCAAACTATTACTTCCCTGTTAACAGTGCCCCCAAACTATTACATCACTAACAAGTGCTTGGCAGAGTGCTTTTAAAGTATTACATCATTATTATGTGCTTGGCACAGTGTTCTTAATTGAGTACTTCACTATTATGTGTTTGGCACAGTGCTCTCAAACTATTACATCACTATTTCATGCTTAGCATAGTGTTCTTAAAATATCACATCCCTCTACGTCACAGTGTTCTCAAACTATTACATCACTATTATGTGCTTGGCACAGTGTTCTCAAACTATTACTTCCCATGTTAACAGTGCCCCCAAACTATTACATCACTAACAAGTGCTTGGCAGAGTGCTTTTAAAGTATTACATCATTATCATGCTTAGCATAGTGTTCTTAAAATATTACATCCCTCTACGTCACAGTGTTCTCAAACTATTAAATCACTATTATGTAATTGGCACAGTGCTCTCAAACGATTACATCACTATTACATGCTTGTCCAGTGTCCTCAAACTATTACTTCACTATTATGTGCTTGGCACAGTGCTCTTAAACTATTGCATCACTATTATGTGCTTGGCACAGTGTTCTCAAACTATTACTTCACTATTATGTGCTTGGCACAGTGCTCTTAAACTATTGCATCACTATTATGTGCTTGGCACAGTGCTCTTAAACTATTGCATCACTATTATGTGCTTGGCACAATGCTCTTAAACTATTGCATCACTATTATGTGCTTGGCACAATGCTCTTAAACTATTGCATCACTATTATGTGCTTGGAAAAGTGCTCTCAAACTATAACATCACTATTATGTGCTTGGTACAGTATTCTAAAATTATTACATCACTATTATGAGCTTGGCACAGTGTTCTCAAACTATTACATCACTAGTATGTGCTTGGGGCAGTGTTCTCAAACTATTACATCACTATTATGTGCTCGGGGCAGTTTTCTCAAACTATTACATCACTATTATGTGCTTGGCACAGTGCTCTCAAACTATTACATCACTATTACATGCTTGGAACAGTGCTCTCAAACTATTACATCACTATTACATGCTTGGAACAATGTTCTCAAACTATTACATCACTATTATGTGCTTGGCACAGTGGTCTTTAACTATTACATCACTATTACGTGCTTGGCTCAGTGCTGTCAAACTATTACATCACTATTAAGTACTTGGCACTGAGCTATAAAACTATTACATCATTATTATGTGCTTAGCAAAGTGTTGTCAAACTATTACATCACTATTAAGCGCTTGGTACAGTGTTCTCAAATTATTACATCACTACTAAGCACTTTGCACAGTGTTCTCAAATTATTACATCACTATTATGTGCTTGGCACAGTGCTCTTAAACTATTACATCACTATTAAGTTCTTGACACAGTGCTCTAAAACTATTACATCACTATTATGTGCTTGGCACAGTGCTCTTAAACTATTACAACACTATTAAGTTATTGGCACAGTGCTCTAAAGCTATTACATCACTATTAGATGATTGGCACAGTGTTCTCAACTATTACATCAGTATTAAAGGGACATTGAACCCAATTTTTTCTTTCTTTCGTGATTCGGATAGAGCATGAAATTTTAAACAACTTTCTAATGTACTCCTATTATCAAATTTTCTTCATTCTCTTGGTATCTTTATTTGAAATGCAAGAATGTAAGTTTAGATGCTGGCCCATTTTTGGTGAACAACCTGGGTTGTTCTTGCTGATTGGTGGATATATTCATCCACCAATAAAAAGTGCTGTCCAGAGTTCTGAACCAAAAAAAAAAGCTTAGATGCCTTCTTTTTCAAATAAAGATAGCAAGAGAACGAAGAAAAAATGATAATAGGAGTAAATTAGAAAGTTGCTTAAAATTGCATGCTCTATCTGAATCACAAATGAAAAATTTGGGTTCAGTGTCCCTCTAAGTGCTTGGCACAGTGTTCTCAAATTATTACATCACTATTATGTGCTTGGCACAGTGCTCTTAAACTATTATGATTGGCACCGTGTTCTCAAACTGTTACATCACTATTAAGTGCTCTTAAATTATTACATCACAATTATATGCTTGGCACTGTGCTTTCAAACTAAAATTTTACTCCATGTTGTTTTTTTACGATAGTGGTTTTGAATGCATTTCAACAAAATGATTTGAATTCATATGACCTAATTATTGAAGGTTGATAAAATTTTAAAAAGTAATTTATATTACATAATTTATCTTTGACAGTGACCACCCAAGACCACCCAGAGAAAATACCCTCCGACTGCCATGGAGAGAAAATGCCGGTATCAAAAATGCTTCCTATAACCCCCTAAAAATATATCCCCTTCTTAAAATATATAAACCACTGTCAATGTGCCATTGATGTGACGCTATGTCATTGACATAAGGAAAACACTATATAAAACACACACGTATATATATATATATATATATATATATATATATATATACACATACATACATACATACATACATACATATATACATACATACATACATACATACATATATACATACATACATACATACATATATACATACATACATACATACATACATACATACATATATACATGAATAGGAGAGTTCAGCTTTATGAAGGGCACAGGTGATCACCTTTGTATTTGCAATATAAAGAATAATCATTAATCTCACTTAAAGAGACATGAAATCCAATCTTTTTTTCTTTCAAGATTAATATAGAGCATTCAATAAACACATAAAAATGATTAATAATGTAAATCCCCATTTTAAATGCCTATAAGTCCTAAGTGATTAAAACAAAAAAAGCATTTTACCATATAATATTTTCTTTTTTCAGAATAGGACATAAAGTTCCTCTCTAAACAATACTTTAGTGCAGTCTGACTCCTCTTCTGTGAATATGGGGGAATAATATATTTCAGTCGCCGAACCATTATTCTAATTGGTTGAAACTCCCTGATGGATAATCACTATAACTAGCCATCATGTGATGCTACTATTTAGTGAGTGCAAGCAGTGAGATGTCCAAGTTTGATGTGGTCACACTAATGTTAAACCACTACACAAAACAACTCTTTCTCATTCTATCTCAACAGCAAAAGAGCCATTACCTTACAGGAGTCATGTGACCCTTCATTGGAAAGAGGAGGATTCCTTGTCCACACAACTATTATAGGTTTAATGTAATGGTGTTTTTCTAATGTTTTAGCACCTGGTAATAAGCAGGGGAGGGTTCTGAGCCTGTGCTTCTTTCTCAGCCAAATATGAATTTATACACCCCTGTGACCATTCATTAAAAAGATGAGAAATTGAATCTGTGTTTTAAAATCAGGGGGTCTCTTGATCCACTAGATTTAATTTGATTGTTATCCAATTTGACTTTATATAAGTAGTAATTAAAGAGGGAGTGTTCTGAAATGGTGTCTATTTTCACAGCAGAAATTTAAACCATATACCCATAATTTCACAAAGAAAGAAGACGCTTCCCTTTGAAATGATTGGTCACATAACATATTAGATGTCATATGGTTGATGTTAAACTGTCCATTTAATTTTCTCACGAGATTCAGATGCCCATGATTCTGTGGTTATCATTTTGACCTTAAAAGACACATGAATCTCAAAATGCTTTCTATAAATGTCTGATAGAGCATATAACATTATCAAATAATCAAATTTACATTTGAATTATCTTATCATGAAAGGAAAAAATAGTTTGATGTCTCTTTAAGTGTTTAAAAAATGTATTATTTTTATCAAACCAATTATGAATTTTTATTTACAACTGCATGATGGTTCCAAATTCTAAAAGGCTGATTTTTATTTCTCACGGCTCTTTTTCCATTTTTTTTTTTTTAACACAATGTAATTTTGGGGAGTTTAGAATCTCAATATAGAAATCTGGCATAGCATTGTGCATCCTCTAAAAAACTTGTTTGAGCTCCAGGGAGTTCTTATGGGTTCCCGGCTACAATAATCAAGTAACGCAAAAAAAATCTTCCAAAAAAGGAATTAGTATATGAAATTAGGAAATTATTGTTATTAAAGCAACGTGAATACTGGAAATGCTTGACTGGCATTTCCTCCTGATGGGATTAATTTATGAGTCCTGTATTTCTAACCTCTGAGAAGCTTTTAAAATAAAATGTTTCTTTTTGTATTGGGTTTATGAAAACATAATTATAGGCTGAGACTGTGGGATTTGAAATTATGCTTGCAATTAAATTGGGGGTGTCAATATAAAGCTAAGAAAGATATTCTGGTATGTTAAATGAAGATCTTAAAGGGATACTAAACCCATGATCCAGATAGCAACTTTAAGCAACTTTTTAATGTACTCCTATTATAAATGTTTCTTAATTCTCTTTCTATCTTTATTTGAAAAGCAGGAATGTAAAGCTTAGAAGCCGGCCCATTTTAGGTTCAGCACCTTGGATAGAGCTTGCTTATTGGTGGCGATTATTTAGCGCTTTCGCTCATGCACAAACACCGCCAGAAGTAAACTTTTAATGTGGGGTGTATATCACACGTTGAAAGAAAACTGTTTGCGCTTGAGCGAAAGCCGACGCCCGTTAACTTTAGGACTTCATATATTGCGACCGCATTATCTTCTTCTCCCCCGAGACTTCAATGGAGAGCGCAAACTTGGAAAAAAAAACTATCACTTCTAAATTTAGTTTGCTCTCGTGCGGTAGCTTTTACTTTCAACTTGTAATACTCTCACAAGTTAACGTTGGCATGATATTTTAATAGCCCACCACTTGTAATCTAGCCCGTAAAGGGACACTGAACCCAAATTTTTTCTTTCGTGATTCAGATAGAGCATGCAATTTTAAGACACTTTCTAATTTATTTGTATTATGAAATTTTCTTCATTCTCTTGGTATCTTTATTTGAAATGCAAGAATGTAAATTTAGATGCCGGCCCATTTTTGGTGAACAACCTGGGTTGTTCTTGCTGATTGGTGGATAAATTCACCCACCAATAAACAAATGTCCAGAGTTCTAAAGCAAAAATATAGCTTAGATCCCTTCTTTTTCAAATAAAGATAGCAAGAGAACGAAGAAAAAATGATAATAGGAGTAAATTAGAAAGTTGCTTAAAATTGTATGCTCTATCTGAATCACGAAAGAAATAAATTTGGGTTCAGTGTCCCTTTAATGTTTAGTTTGGGAACATCTGGTCTGATGTTTACATGGTTACCATGGTAACTAATTTAATCAAATAATCTGGATGTTGCTTGTTTCACATGATTTTTACACCTGATAGAGTTAGCGGAGAAACTCATTGCCCTTTAATAACTCCTGTTAGAGATTTACTATGTGGCGCCCCCTATTTCATGTTTTTTGTTGATCTTCAGGCTCGAGGCACTGTAAGGTGGGAGCTACCTTCAACACTGCAAGGAGGAGAGAGTTTCTGGTGGATACAGCTCCGATCTTTTAAGGAGGATCTCCCCTTTTGTAGACTGGTGACTTTATTTTGTGACCATATACTGTCACATGTCACAATGTTATTGATACCACTTGACATTAACTAGTTTATAAAAAGAGTTAGTAACATAAAAGCGCAGGGCAGCTTTTGTAATCTGTTCTCGGATAATCTCAAAAGTCTTTTCCATTTTCACATCTTCCGCTCTTTCTCTCCCTCTGTAGCTGCCAAGATAAGGCCACACTTGGCTGCTTTAAGAGGAGCTGTGCAACAGATCTGACTTGGCTTTGCTCAGAGCTGGGTTTTTTTTTCTTTTTTTTTGATGGAATGATAATAAAAAATGATTTCTACATAAAACGCATGCTGCTTCTCCCTGGTGCTGAGTGGCAGATAAATGATAGTCCACAGAATCTTTTGGGACATTTTGCAATTGTGTGCAGCAAGAAACTAGGCAACACATTTAACCTCTTGGCTACCACAAATGATTGTCTACAAAACATTACAAATCAATGTGTTGCTGCGCTTTCTGGAAGCCCAAGGGTTAATTGGGGCTTCCAAATATTGCTCCAACTCAATGCAAATAGACAATAAAGAGTGACAGCAGTTTTGTCTCCTTCCATCTAACCCTAACTAGAATTTAATATTTGGCTACCATTTTTGGATGCATTTTGTCAAAAAATTAAAAAAGGAATTGGATCATTTAAATCAGAGAATAATTGCTATTTACTTTGAATGAATTTTATTTATCCAAAATGTTTACCCTTTTTCTAACTACTGTATTCAATAAACAGCAAAGGAGTTGATTCTGACATTGATATTCTGTTGTTGCAGTTGAGCTCTTTTTGATATTAACCCCTTAGTTACCACAGCACTTTTCAATTTTCTTACCGTTTGGGACCAGGGCTATTTTTACATTTCAGTGGTGTTTGTGTTTAGCTGTAATTTTCCTCTTACTCATTTACTGTACCCACACATATTATATTCCGTTTTTCTCGCCATTAAATGGACTTTCTAAAGATACCATTATTTTCATCATATCTTATAATTTACTATTAAAAAAAATATAAAATATGATGAAAAAATTGAAAAAAGCCCACTTTTTCTAACTTTGACCCCTTAAATCTGTTACACATCTACACATCTACAACCACCAAAAAAAACACCCATGCTAAATAGTTTCTAAATGTTGTCCTGAGTTTAGAAATATTCATTGTTTACATGTTCTTTGCTTTTTTTTTGCAAGTTATAGGGCAATAAGTGCAAGTAGCACTTTGCTATTGCCAAACTATTTTTTTTTTCAAAATTAGCGGTAGTTACATTGGAACACTGATATCTTTCAGGAATCCCTGGATATCCCGTCACATGTATATATTATATTTTAATAGACAACCCAAAGTGTTGATCTAGGCCCATTTTGGTATATTTCATGCCACCATTACGCCGCCAAATGCGATCAAATTAAAAAAAAACGTAACCTTTTTCACAAACTTTAGGTTTCTCACTGAAATTATTTACAAACAGTTTGTGCAATTATGGCACAAATGGTTGTAATTGCTTCTCTGGGATCTCCTTTGTTCAGAAATAGCAGACATACATGGCTTTGGCATTACTTTTTGGTAATTAGAAGGCCAATAAAAGACCGCTGCGCACCGCACTTGTATTATGCCCAGCAGTGAAGGGGTTAATTAGGTAGCTTGTAGGGTTAATTTTAACTTAATGTAGAAATCAACCTCCCTGATCCCTCCCCCCATACAGCTCTCTAACCCTCCCCCCTTTACCTATTTGCTGCCATCTTGGCTACTGGCAGTTGTCTGCCAGTACCCATTTTGCCATAAAAAAATGTGTTTTTGTTGTTGTTTTTTTATATAATAAAGCATTTTCTGTAGTGTAGCTGCCCCCTCAACAACCTATCCCCCTCCTAGATCCCTTGCTCAACATTTATTACCCCCTTCCCTCTCCCTCCTTCCCATACATTTACAATAGATTTATGTAAATGTGGTTCGTGTGCCCGCACACACAACCCCCACCGCCAGCCAGCCACACTCCTGCCACATCGCGCACACTACTCTGTGAACAGATCGAGAACCAATGATAGGCCGCCAACTCTGCTACAGCTCCCACCCACCAATGATCGGCACCATCGATGGCCAATGCAGAGAGGGCCACAGAGTGTATAAAAATGTACAGAGTGGCCCTCTATGCATCGGTTGGTAAAAAAGGGTATTGCAGTGATGCCTCAATACCCTGAAAGCATCTGGAAGCGATCACCATCGCTTCCAGAGCTTGAAACCCCAGAGGACGTGTCAGGCACATCCTTGGTCCATAACTGTATTTTTTTGTGGGACGTGCCTGACATGTCCTTGGTCATTATGGGATTAAAGCAATCACAATTAGCTGTTTTTATTTTTTTATTGGCAGCACTTTTCTCACTATTGTTTTATTGAAAAATGTCCCTATAATTAACATGTGCCTGTCCTGTTTTTCTGATCGTAATCCAAATTCTCAATACTTAACTAGACATTTATGGAGCAAATTTTCAAATGGGCTGCCATCTTGTGCTCCAGCACCAGCTACATCATTGCAATAATCTACCTCATGCCTTCCTGTATTCCAGGGTAAAATAGCCTGTCAAGCCTGTTATCCCATCATCCTGTGTTTCCCTTCTCACTGCAGTGTAAACCACACACCATTAGCCTGTTATCCCATCATCCTGTGTTTCCCTTCTCACTGCAGTGTAAACCACACACCATTAGCCTGTTATCCCATCATCCTGTGTTTCCCTTCTCACTGCAGTGTAAACCACACACCATTAGCCTGTTATCCCATCATCCTGTGTTTCCCTTCTCACTGCAGTGTAAACCACACACCATTAGCCTGTTATCCCAACATCCTGTGTTTCCCTTCTCACTGCAGTGTAAACCACACACCATCAGCTGGTTATACCATCATCCTGTGTTTCCCTACTCATTGCAGTGTAAACCACACACCATTAGCCTGTTATCCCATCATCCTGTGTTTCCCTACTCACTGCAGTGTAAACCACACACAATCAGCCTGTTATCCCATCATCCTGTGTTCGGTACTCACTGCAGTGCAAACCACACACCATTAGCCTGTTATCCCATCATCCTGTGTTTCCCTACTCACTGCAGTGTAAACCACACACCATCAGCCTGTTATCCCATCATTCTGTGTTTCCCTACTCATTGCAGTGTAAACCACACACAATCAGCCTGTTATCCCATCATCCTGTGTTCGGTACTCACTGCAGTGCAAACCACACACCATTAGCCTGTTATCCCATCATCCTGTGTTTCCCTACTCACTGCAGTGTAAACCACACACCATCAGCCTGTTATACCATCATCCTGTGTTTCCCTACTCATTGCAGTGTAAACCACACACAATCAGCCTGTTATCCCATCATCCTGTGTTCGGTACTCACTGCAGTGCAAACCACACACCATTAGCCTGTTATCCCATCATCCTGTGTTTCCCTACTCACTGCAGTGTAAACCACACACCATCAGCCTGTTATCCCATCATTCTGTGTTTCCCTACTCACTGCAGTGTAAACCACACACCATCAGCCTGTTATCCCATCATTCTGTGTTTCCCTACTCACTGCAGTGTAAACCACACACCATCAGCCTGTTATCCCATCATTCTGTGTTTCCCTACTCACTGCAGTGTAAACCACACACGATTAGCCTGTTATCCCATCATCCTGTGTTTCCCTACTCCTTGCAGTGTAAACCACACACCATTAGCCTGTTATCCCATCATCCTGTGTTTCCCTACTCACTGCAGTGTAAACCACACACCATCAGCCTGTTATTCTGCCACCCTGTGTTCAGTACTCACTGCAGTGTAAACCACACACCATCAGCCTGTTATCCCATCATCCTGTGTTCAGTACTCACTGCAGTGTAAACCACACACCATCAGCCTGTTATCCCATCATCCTGTGTTCAGTACTCACTGCAGTGTAAACCACACACAATCAGCCTGGTTTCCCATCATCCTGTGTTCAGTACTCACTGCAGTGTAAACCACACACCATCAGCCTGTTATCCCATCATCCTGTGTTCAGTACTCACTGCAGTGTAAACCACACACAATCAGCCTGTTGTCCCATCATCCTGTGTTCAGTACTCAGTGTAAACCACACACCATCAGCCTGTTATTCCATCATCCTGTGTTCAGTACTCAGTGTAAACCACACAAAATCAGCCTGTTATCCCATCATCCTGTGTTCAGTACTCAGTGTAAACCACACATCATCAGCCTGTTATCCCATCATCCTGTGTTCAGTACTCACTGTAGTGTAAACCTCAGCCCATTAGCCTGTTATCCCATCATCCTTTGTTCAGTACTCACTGCAGTGTAAACCACACACCATCAGCCTGTTATTCCATCATCCTGTGTTTCCCTACTCACTGCAGTGTAAACCACACACCATCAGCCTGTTAACCCATCATCCTGTGTTCAGTACTCACTGCAGTGTAAACCACACACCATCAGCCTGTTATCCCATCATCCTGTGTTCAGTACTCACTGCAGTGTAAACCACACACCATCAGTCTGTTGTCCCATCATCCTGTGTTCAGTACTCACTGCAGTGTAAACCACACACCATCAGCCTGTTGTCCCATCATCCTGTGTTCAGTACTCACTGGAGTGTAAACCAAACACCATCAGCCTGTTATCCCATCATCCTGTGTTCAGTACTCAGTGTAAACCACACACCATCAGCCTGTTGTCCCATCATCCTGTGTTCAGTACTCAGTGTAAACAACACACCATCAGCCTGTTATCCCATCATCCTGTGTTCAGTACTCAGTGTAAACCACACACCATCAGCCTGTTGTCCCATCATCCTGTGTTCAGTACTCAGTGTAAACAACACACCATCAGCCTGTTATCCCATCATCCTGTGTTCAGTACTCAGTGTAAACCACACACCATTAGCCTGTTGTCCCATCATCCTGTGTTCAGTCCTCAGTGTAAACAACACACCATCAGCCTGTTATCTCATCATCCTGTGTTCCGTACTCAGTGTAAACCACACACCATCAGCCTGTTATCCCATCATCCTGTGTTTCCCTACTCACTGCAGTGTAAACCATACACCATCAGCCTGTTATCCCATCATCCTATGTTTATTACTCACTGCAGTGTAAACCACACACCATCAGCTTGTTATCCCGCCACCCTGTGTTCAGTACTCACTGCAGTGTAAACCACAGCCCATCAGCCTGTTATCCCATCATCCTTTGTTCAGTACTCACTGCAGTGTAAACCACACACCATCAGCCTGTTATCCCATCATCCTGTGTTTCCCTACTCACTGCAGTGTAAACCACACACCTTCAGCCTGTTATCCCATCATCCTGTGCTCAGTACTCACTGCAGTGTACACCACAGCCCATCAGCCTGTTATCCCATCATCCTGTGTTCAGTACTCACTGCAGTGTAAACCACACACCATCAGCCTGTTATCCCATCATCCTGTGTTCAGTACTCATTGCAGTGTAAACCACACACCATCAGCCTGTTATCCCATCATCCTGTGTTCAGTACTCACTGCAGTGTAAACCACACACCATCAGCCTGTTGTCCCATCATCCTGTGTTCAGTACTCAGTGTAAACCACACACCATCAGCCTGTTATCCCATCATCCTGTGTTCAGTACTCAGTGTAAACCACACACCATCAGCCTGTTGTCCCATCATCCTGTGTTCAGTACTCATTGCAGTGTAAACCACACACCATCAGCCTGTTATCCCATCATCCTGTGTTCAGTACTCACTGCAGTGTAAACCACACACCATCAGCCTGTTGTCCCATCATCCTGTGTTCAGTACTCACTGCAGTGTAAACCACACACCATCAGCCTGTTATCCCATCATCCTGTGTTCAGTACTCATTGCAGTGTAAACCACACACCATCAGCCTGTTATCCCATCATCCTGTGTTCAGTACTCACTGCAGTGTAAACCACACACCATCAGCCTGTTGTCCCATCAGCCTGTGTTCAGTACTCACTGCAGTGTAAACCACACACCATCAGCCTGTTATCCCATCATCCTGTGTTCAGTACTCAGTGTAAACCACACACCATCAGCCTGTTATCCCATCATCCTGTGTTCGGTACTCAGTGTAAACCACACATCATCAGCCTGTTATCCCATCATCCTGTGTTTCCCTACTCACTGCAGTGTAAACCACACACCTTCCGCCTGTTATCCCATCATCCTGTGTTCAGTACTCACTGCATTGTAAACCACAGCCCATCAGCCTGTTATCCCATCATCCTGTGTTTAGTACTCACTGCAGTGTAAACCACACACCATCAGCCTGTTATCCCATCATCCTGTGTTTCCCTACTCATTGCAGTGTAAACCACACACCATCAGCCTGTTATCCCATCATCCTGTGTTCAGTACTCACTGCAGTGTAAACCACACACCATCAGCCTGTTATCCCATCATCCTTTGTTCAGTACTCACTGCAGTGTAAACCACAGCCCATCAGCCTGTTATCCCATCATCCTTTGTTCAGTACTCACTGCAACCACACACCATCAACCTGTTATCCAATCATCCTGTGTTTCCCTACTTACTGCAGTGTAAACCACACACCATCAGCCTGTTATCCCATCATCCTGTGTTCAGTACTCACTGCAGTGTAAACCACACACCTTCAGCGTGTTATCCCATCATCCTGTGTTCAGAACTCACTGCATTGTAAACCACACACCATCAGCCTGTTATCCCATCATCCTGTGTTCAGTACTCACTGCAGTGTAAACCACACACCATCAGTCTGTTATCCCGCCACCCTGTGTTCAGTACTCACTGCAGTGTAAACCAAAGCCCATCAGCCTGTTATCCCATCATTCTATATTCAGTACTCACTGCAGTGTAAACCACAGCCCATCAGCCTGTTATCCCATCATCCTGTGTTTCCCTACTCATTGCAGTGTAAACCACACACCATCAGCCTGTTATCCCATCATCCTGTGTTCAGTACTCACTGCAGTGTAAACCACACACCATCAGCCTGTTATCCCATCATCCTTTGTTCAGTACTCACTGCAGTGTAAACCACAGCCCATCAGCCTGTTATCCCATCATCCTTTGTTCAGTACTCACTGCAACCACACACCATCAACCTGTTATCCAATCATCCTGTGTTTACCTACTTACTGCTGTGTAAACCACACACCATCAGCCTGTTATCCCATCATCCTGTGTTCAGTACTCACTGCAGTGTAAACCACACACCATCAGCCTGTTATCCCATCATCCTGTGTTTCTCTACTCACTGCAGTGTAAACCACACACCATCAGCCTGTTATCCCATCATCCTGTGTTCAGTACTCACTTAAGTGTAAACCACACACAATCAGCCTGTTATCCCATCATCCTTTGTTCAGTACTCACTGCAGTGTAAACCACAGCCCATCAGCCTGTTATCCCATCATCCTTTGTTCAGTACTCACTGCAGTGTAAACCACACACCATCAGCCTGTTATCCCATCATCCTGTGTTTCCCTACTTGCTGCAGTGTAAACCACACACCATCAGCCTGTTATCCCATCATCCTGTGTTCAGTACTCACTGCAGTGTAAACCACACACTATCAGCGTGTTATCCCATCATTCTGTGTTTCCCTTCTCACTGCAGTGTAAACCACACACCTTCAGCCTGTTATCCTATCATCCTGTGTTCAGTACTCACTTCAGTGTAAACCACACACCATTAGCCTGTTATCCCATCAGACTGTTATCCCATCATCCTGTTTTCAGTACTCACTTCAGTGTAAACCACAAATCATCAGCCTGTTATCCCATCATCCTGTGTTCAGTACTCACTTCAGTGTAAACCACACACCATCAGCCTGTTATCCCATCATCCTGTTTTCAGTACTCACTGCAGTGTAAACCACACATCATCAGCCTGTTATCCCATCTTCCTGTGTTCAGGACTCACTGCAGTGTAAACCACACACCATCAGCCTGTTATCCCATCATCCTTTGTTCAGTACTCACTGCAGTGTAAACCACACACTATAAGCCTGTTATTCCATCATTCTGTGTTTCCCTACTCACTGCAGTATAAACCACACACCATCAGCCTGTTGTCCCATCATCCTGTGTTTCCCTACTCACTGCAGTGTAAACCACACACCATCAGCCTGTTATCCCATCATCCTGTGTTCAGTACTCACTGCAGTGTAAACCACACACCATCAGCCTGTTATACCATCATCCTGTGTTTACCTTCTCACTGCAGTGTAAACCACAGCCCATCAGCCTGTTGTCCCATCATCCTGTGTTTCCCTACTCACTGCAGTGTAAACCACACACCATCAGCCTGTTATCCCATCATCCTGTGTTCAGTACTCACTGCAGTGTAAACCACACACCATCAGCCTGTTGTCCCATCAGCCTGTGTTCAGTACTCACTGCAGTGTAAACCACACACCATCAGCCTGTTATCCCATCATCCTGTGTTCAGTACTCAGTGTAAACCACACACCATCAGCCTGTTATCCCATCATCCTGTGTTCAGTACTCAGTGTAAACCACACATCATCAGCCTGTTATCCCATCATCCTGTGTTTCCCTACTCACTGCAGTGTAAACCACACACCTTCCGCCTGTTATCCCATCATCCTGTGTTCAGTACTCACTGCATTGTAAACCACAGCCCATCAGCCTGTTATCCCATCATCCTGTGTTTAGTACTCACTGCAGTGTAAACCACACACCATCAGCCTGTTATCCCATCATCCTGTGTTTCCCTACTCATTGCAGTGTAAACCACACACCATCAGCCTGTTATCCCATCATCCTGTGTTCAGTACTCACTGCAGTGTAAACCACACACCATCAGCCTGTTATCCCATCATCCTTTGTTCAGTACTCACTGCAGTGTAAACCACAGCCCATCAGCCTGTTATCCCATCATCCTTTGTTCAGTACTCACTGCAACCACACACCATCAACCTGTTATCCAATCATCCTGTGTTTCCCTACTTACTGCAGTGTAAACCACACACCATCAGCCTGTTATCCCATCATCCTGTGTTCAGTACTCACTGCAGTGTAAACCACACACCTTCAGCGTGTTATCCCATCATCCTGTGTTCAGAACTCACTGCATTGTAAACCACACACCATCAGCCTGTTATCCCATCATCCTGTGTTCAGTACTCACTGCAGTGTAAACCACACACCATCAGTCTGTTATCCCGCCACCCTGTGTTCAGTACTCACTGCAGTGTAAACCAAAGCCCATCAGCCTGTTATCCCATCATTCTATATTCAGTACTCACTGCAGTGTAAACCACAGCCCATCAGCCTGTTATCCCATCATCCTGTGTTTCCCTACTCATTGCAGTGTAAACCACACACCATCAGCCTGTTATCCCATCATCCTGTGTTCAGTACTCACTGCAGTGTAAACCACACACCATCAGCCTGTTATCCCATCATCCTTTGTTCAGTACTCACTGCAGTGTAAACCACAGCCCATCAGCCTGTTATCCCATCATCCTTTGTTCAGTACTCACTGCAACCACACACCATCAACCTGTTATCCAATCATCCTGTGTTTACCTACTTACTGCAGTGTAAACCACACACCATCAGCCTGTTATCCCATCATCCTGTGTTCAGTACTCACTGCAGTGTAAACCACACACCATCAGCCTGTTATCCCATCATCCTGTGTTTCTCTACTCACTGCAGTGTAAACCACACACCATCAGCCTGTTATCCCATCATCCTGTGTTCAGTACTCACTTAAGTGTAAACCACACACAATCAGCCTGTTATCCCATCATCCTTTGTTCAGTACTCACTGCAGTGTAAACCACAGCCCATCAGCCTGTTATCCCATCATCCTTTGTTCAGTACTCACTGCAGTGTAAACCACACACCATCAGCCTGTTATCCCATCATCCTGTGTTTCCCTACTTGCTGCAGTGTAAACCACACACCATCAGCCTGTTATCCCATCATCCTGTGTTCAGTACTCACTGCAGTGTAAACCACACACCATCAGCGTGTTATCCCATCATTCTGTGTTTCCCTTCTCACTGCAGTGTAAACCACACACCTTCAGCCTGTTATCCTATCATCCTGTGTTCAGTACTCACTTCAGTGTAAACCACACACCATTAGCCTGTTATCCCATCAGACTGTTATCCCATCATCCTGTGTTCAGTACTCACTTCAGTGTAAACCACAAATCATCAGCCTCTTATCCCATCATCCTGTGTTCAGTACTCACTTCAGTGTAAACCACACACCATCAGCCTGTTATCCCATCATCCTGTTTTCAGTACTCACTGCAGTGTAAACCACACATCATCAGCCTGTTATCCCATCTTCCTGTGTTCAGGACTCACTGCAGTGTAAACCACACACCATCAGCCTGTTATCCCATCATCCTTTGTTCAGTACTCACTGCAGTGTAAACCACACACTATAAGCCTGTTATTCCATCATTCTGTGTTTCCCTACTCACTGCAGTGTAAACCACACACCATCAGCCTGTTGTCCCATCATCCTGTGTTTCCCTACTCACTGCAGTGTAAACCACACACCATCAGCCTGTTATCCCATCATCCTGTGTTCAGTACTCACTGCAGTGTAAACCACACACCATCAGCCTGTTATACCATCATCCTGTGTTCAGTACTCACTGCAGTGTAAACCACACACCATCAGCCTGTTATCCCGCCACCCTGTGTTCAGTACTCACTGCAGTGAAACCACACACCATCAGCCTGTTATCCCATCATCCTGTGTTTACCTTCTCACTGCAGTGTAAACCACAGCCCATCAGCCTGTTGTCCCATCATCCTGTGTTTCCCTACTCACTGCAGTGTAAACCACACACCTTCAGCCTGTTATCCCATCATCCTGTGTTCAGTACTCACTGCATTGTATACCACACACCATCAGCCTGTTATCCCATCATCCTGTGTTCAGTACTCACTGCAGTGTAAACCACAGCCCATCAGCCTGTTATCCCATCATCCTGTGTTTCCCTACTCATTGCAGTGTAAACCACACACCATCAGCCTGTTATCCCGCCACCCTGTGTTCAGTACTCACTGCAGTGTAAACCACACACCATCAGCCTGATATCCCATCATCCTGTGTTTCCCTACTCATTGCAGTGTAAACCACTCACCATCAGCCTGTTGTCCCATCATCCTGTGTTCAGTACTCACTGCAGTGGAAACCACACACCATCAGCCTGTTGTCCCATCATCCTGTGTTCAGTACTCACTGCATTGTATACCACACACCATCAGCCTGTTATACCATCATCCTGTTTTCAGTACTCACTGCAGTGTAAACCACACACCATCAGCCTGTTATCCCATCATCCTGTGTTCAGTACTCACTGCAGTGTAAACCACACACCATCAGCCTGTTATCCCATCATCCTGTGTTTAGTACTCACTGCAGTGTAAACCACACACTATCAGCCTGTTATTCCATCATTCTGTGTTTCCCTACTCACTGCAGTGTAAACCACACACCATCAGCCGGTTGTCCCATCATCCTATGTTCAGTACTCACTGCAGTGTAAACCACACACCATCAGCCTGTTATCCCATCATCCTGTGTTCAGTACTCACTGCAGTGTGAACCACATACCATCAGCCTGTTATCCCGCCACCCTGTGTTCAGTACTCACTGCAGTGTAAACCACACACCATCAGCCTGTTATCCCATCATCCTGTGTTTACCTTCTCACTGCAGTGTAAACCACAGCCCATCAGCCTGTTGTCCCATCATCCTGTGTTTCCCTACTCACTGCAGTGTAAACCACACACCTTCAGCCTGTTATCCCATCATCCTGTGTTCAGTACTCACTGCAGTGTAAACCACACACCTTCAGCCTGTTATCCCATCATCCTGTGTTCAGTACTCACTGCAGTGTAAACCACAGCCCATTAGCCTGTTATCCCATCATCCTGTGTTCAGTACTCACTGCAGTGTAAACCACAGCCCATCAGCCTGTTATCCCATCATCCTGTGTTTCCCTACTCATTGCAGTGTAAACCACTCACCATCAGCCTGTTGTCCCATCATCCTGTGTTCAGTACTCACTGCAGTGTAAACCACACACCATCAGCCTGTTGTCCCATCATCCTGTGTTCAGTACTCACTGCAGTGTAAACCACACATCATCAGCCTGTTGTCCCATCATCCTGTGTTCAGTACTCACTGCATTGTATACCACACACCATCAGCCTGTTATCCCATCATCCTGTGTTCAGTACTCACTGCAGTGTAAACCACACACCATCAGCCTGTTATCCCATCATCCTGTGTTCAGTACTCACTGCAGTGTAAACCACACACCATTAGCCTGTTATCCCATCATCCTGTGTTCAGTACTCACTGCAGTGTAAACCACACACCATCAGCCTGTTATCCCATCATCCTGTGTTCAGTACTCACTGCAGTGTAAACCACACACTATCAGCCTGTTATCCCATCATTCTGTGTTTTCCTACTCACTGCAGTGTAAACCACACACCATCAGCCGGTTGTCCCATCATTCTATGTTCAGTACTCACTGCAGTGTAAACCACACACCATCAGCCTGTTATCCCATCATCCTGTGTTCAGTACTCACTGCAGTGTAAACCACACACCATCAGCCTGTTATACCATCCTCCTGTGTTTAGTACTCACTGCAATGTAAACCACACACCATCAACCCGTTATACCATCATCCTGTGTTCAGTACTCACTGCAGTGTAAACCACACACCATCAGCCTGTTATCCCCTCATCCTGTGTTCAGTACTCACTGCAGTGTAAACCACACACCATTAGCCTGTTATCCCATCATCCTGTGTTCAGTACTCACTGCAGTGTAAACCACACACCATCAGCCTGTTATCCCATCATCCTGTGTTCAGTACTCACTGCAGTGTAAACCACACACCTTCAGCCTGTTATCCCATCATCCTGTGTTTACCTTCTCACTGCAGTGTAAACCACAGCCCATCAGCCTGTTGTCCCATCATCCTGTGTTTCCCTACTCACTGCAGTGTAAACCACACACCTTCAGCCTGTTATCCCATCATCCTGTGTTCAGTACTCACTGCAGTGTAAACCACACACCATTAGCCTGTTATCCCATCATCCTGTGTTCAGTACTCACTGCAGTGTAAACCACACACCATCAGCCTGTTATCCCATCATCCTGTGTTCAGTACTCACTGCAGTGTAAACCACACACCTTCAGCCTGTTATCCCATGATCCTATGTTTCCCTACTCACTGCAGTGTAAACCACACACCTTCAGCCTGTTATCCCATGATCCTTTGTTTCCCTACTCACTGCATTGTAAACCACACACCATCAGCCTGTTATCCCATCATCCGGTGTTTCCCTACTCACTGCAGTGTAAACCACAGCCCATCAGCCTGTTATCCCATGATCCTATGTTTCCCTACTCACTGCAGTGTAAACCACACACCTTCAGGCTGTTATCCCATGATCCTTTGTTTCCCTACTCACTGCAGTGTAAACCACACACCATCAGCCTGTTATCCCATCATCATGTGTTTCCCTACTCACTGCAGTGTAAACCACACACCTTCAGCCTGTTATCCCATGATCCTGTGTTTCCCTACTCACTGCAGTGTAAACCACACACCATCAGCCTGTTATCCCATCATCCGGTGTTTCCCTACTCACTGCAGTGTAAACCACAGCCCATCAGACTGTTATCCCATGATCCTATGTTTCCCTACTCACTGCAGTGTAAACCACACACCTTCAGCCTGTTATCCCATGATCCTGTGTTTCCCTACTCACTGCAGTGTAAACCACACACCATCAGCCTGTTATCCCACCATCCTGTGTTCAGTACTCACTGCAGTGTAAACCACACACCATCAGCCTGTTATCCCACCATCCTGTGTTCAGTACTCACTGCAGTGTAAACCACAAGCTTATTTTAGTACCTAAGAATATCCTAAGCCTGACAACACCTCTGCCCTTTTGCCCCAACACTACAAGCAGGACAGTTGCTAGATGTTATGTAGAGAGTAATGGCTATTGCTTGTGGAGCTTGTGGATGAACCACTGAGTGTTCTCTAATGCAGTGCATAAGTGTACAGCCATTTATAGCTGCCCAGTGTGTCAGCAGGGGAATCACAGTCCCACTGGGTAGTCATAACAAAATGGTTATTTACTTTTTCTGCAGATCTCTAGTAATACTCTGCTTATATAGACATTACATGTATAAAATATGTCTGTGAGGTCCCTTTAAGAGACATTAAGTCTTGTTTTGGGCTCTTGTCCCAAGTCTTTTTGCGAATTACCTCTCTGTGCATTTATTCAAATAATCACTGTTCATCCCTGATTCACTGGAATAAGCAATTATTAGGAACAAAGAGAGGGAACATTAGCAATGTTAGGTTGGAATGGCTACTACCATGAATAGAATATGACTTATACCACTTGTGCAGAAATATTGCAAAAAATATTCACCTAGACTTAGAGTTTGGCGTTAGCCGTCAAAAGCAGTGTTAAGGGGTCCTAACGCTGCTTTTTACCACCCGCTGGTATTTAGAGTCAGGCAGGAAAGGGTCTAACGCTCATTTCCATACCACGACTCCAGGTTACCGCAGATCCCCTTACGCCAATTGTGTATTATATCTTTTCAATGGGATCTGCCGAACGCCGGTATTTGGAGTCTTGGGAGAAGTGAGTGGTAGACCCTCTACCGAAAAGACTCCTACCGCCAAAAAAAGTCAGTAGTTAAGAGCTTTATGGGCTAACGCGTGAATATAAAGCTCTTAACTACTGTGCTACAAAGTACACTAACACCCATAAACTACCTATGTACCCCTAAACCGAGGCCCCCCCACATCGCCGCCACTATAATAAACATTTTTAACCCCTAATCTGCCGACCGGACACCGCCACCACCTACATTATACCTATATACCACTAATCTGTTGCCCCTAACATCGCCGCTACCTAACTACACTTATTAACCCCTAATCTGCCGACCGGACCTCGCCGCCACTATAATAAATGTATTAACCCCTAAACCGCTGCACTCCCGCCTCACAAACACTAGAATAAATAGTATTAACCTCTAATCTGCCCTCCCTAACATCGCCGCCATCTACCTACAATTATTAACCCCTAATCTCCCGCCCGCACCGTCACCGCTACTATAATAACGTTATTAACCTCTAAACCTAACTCTAACCCTAACCCTAACACCCCCCTAACTTAAATATAATTTAAATGAACGGAATAATATTCCTAAAATTAACTAAATTAATCCTAGTTAAAACTAAATACTTACCTATCAAATAAACCCTAATATAGCTACAATATAACTAATAATTACATTGTAGCTATTTTAGGATTTATATTTATTTTACAGGCAACTTTGTATTTTTTTAACTAGGTACAATAGCTATTAAATAGCTAATAACTATTTAATAGCTACCTAGTTAAAATAAGTACAAAATTACCTGTAAAATAAATCCTAACCTAAGGATTTAACTTACAATTAGCTAAATTAAAATACAATAAAATAAACTATTCTATAATACAAAAAAAACACTAAATTACAAAAAATAAAAAAAAATTACAAGAAGTTTAAACTAATTACACCTAATCTAAGCCCCCTAATAAAATAAAAAATCCCCCCAAAATAAAAAAATGCCCTACCCTATTCTAAACTACCAAAGTAATCAGCTCTATTACCAGCCCTTAAAAGGGCTTTTTGCGGGGCATTGCCCCAAGGTAATCAGCTCTTTTACCTGAAAATAAAAATACAATACCCCCCCAACATTACAACCCACCACCCACATACCCCTACTCTAACCCACCCAAATCCCCCTTAAAAAAACCTATCGCTAACCCCCTGAAGATCTCCCTACCTTGAGTCGTCTTCACCCAGCTGAGCCGAATTCTTCATCCAAGGTGCGCAGAGGAGGTCCTTGATCCGGTAGAAGTCTTCATCCAAGCGGGGCAAGAAGAGGTCCTCCATCCGGTAGAAGTGTTCATCCAGGCGGTGTCTTCAATCTTCATCCATCCGTAGCGGAGCGGAGCCATCTTCAAAGGAGCCGACGCGGAGCCATCCTCTTCAACCGACGACTTCCCGATGAATGAAGGTTCCTTTAAGGGACATCATCCAAGATGGCGTCCCTTCAATTCAGATTGGCTGATAGAATTCTATCAGCCAATCGGAATTAAGGTAGAAAAAATCTGATTGGCTGATGCAATCAGCCAATCAGATTGAAGTTCAATCCGATTGGCTGATCCAATCAGCCAATCGTATTGAACTTGCATTCTATTGGCTGATTGGGAAGTCCACGTCGGCTCCTTTGAAGATGGCTCCGCTCCGGATGGATGAAGATTGAAGATGCCGCCTGGATGAACACTTCTACCGGATGAGGACCTTTTCTTGCCCCGCTTGGATAAAGACTTCTACCGGATCAAGGACCTCCTCTGCACACCTTGGATGAAGAATTCGGCTCAGGTGAGTGAAGACGACTCAAGGTAGGATGATCTTCAGGGGGTTAGCGATAGGTTTTTTTAAGGGGGGTTTGGGTGGGTTAGAGTAGGGGTATGTGGGTGGTGGGTTGTAATGTTGGGGGGGTATTGTATTTTTATTTTCAGGTAAAAGAGCTGATTACTTTGGGGCAATGCCCCGCAAAAAGCCCTTTTAAGGGCTGGTAAAAGAGCTGATTACTTTGGTAGTTTAGAATAGGGTAGGGAATTTTTTATTTTGGGGGGCTTTTTTATTTTATTAAGGTGCTTAAATTAGGTGTAATTAGTTAAAACTTCTTGTAATTCTTTTTTATTTTTTGTAATTTAGTGTTTGTTTGTTTTTTGTATTATAGAATAGTTTATTTTATTGTATTTTAGTTTAGCTAATTGTAGGTAATTTATTTCATTAATTTATTGATAGTGTAGTGTTAGGTGTATTTGTAACTTAGATTAGGATTTATTTTACAGGTAATTTTGTACTTATTTTAACTAGGTAGCTATTAAATAGTTATTAACTATGTAATAGCTATTGTACCTAGTTAAAATAAATACAAAGTTGCCTGTAAAATAAATATAAATCCTAAAATAGCTACAATGTAATAAGTATTTCGTTTTAACTAGGATTAATTTAGTTAATTTTAGGAATATTATTTTGTTTCATTTAAATTATATTTATGTTAGGGGGGGTGTTAGGGTTAGGGTTAGAGTTAGGTTTAGGGGTTAATAACTTTATTATAGTAGCAGCCACGGTGCGGGGGGGAGATTAGGGGTTAATAATTGTAGGTAGGTGGCGGCGACATTGGGGGAGCAGATTAGGGGTTAATAAATATAATATAGGGGTCGGCGGTGTTAGGGACAGCAGATTAGGGGTTCATAGGGATAATGTAGGTTGTGGCGGTGTCCGGAGCGGCAGATTAGGGGTTAATAATAGCAGGTGTAAGCGATAGCGGGGGCAGCAGATTATGGGTTAATAAGTGTAAGATTAGGGGTGTTTAGACTCGGGGTACATGTTAGGGTGTTAGGTGCAAACTTAGAAAGTGTTTCCTCATAGGATGTCCCATTGTTTCCTAAGGGGATATCGTGCACGAGCACGTTTTTTCAGCTTACCGCTACAGTAAGCAATGCTGGTATTGAGGGTTGAAGTGGAGCTAAATTAGGCTCAACGCACCCTTTTTTGAGCCTAACGCAGCCCCTCAGACAACTCTAAATACCAGCGTTGTTTGGAGGGTGCGCTGGGTAAAAAAGCAGCGTTAGCTAAGCGGGTTTTTACCGACAAAACACTAAATCTAGCGGATTATTTCCAGGGAACAAACTTTCTTTTTACTGGAGGATGATTTATCACATATTCTGAGCACTGTCTCAGCTGCCGTGCTGTGAGAGTCAGAATAAACAAAATGTTAAGAAGCACAAGGCAAGGTCAGGCATGCAGTACTGTGATGAAGGGACAGAAAAACAGACAAAGAACCCACTGACAGGGAAAATGTCAGAAGTCAGAACACAACCTTGTCAGCCCTTCCCAAACTTTTATTGCCGATCAGTCCTGGATTGCGAGGGAATAGCTATCTCTTAACCCCTTATCTGCCAGAGAGGACAAAGGAGTGTACTGATGCCTTCTCTGGCAACCAAAAAGTTAAAACCAATCTTGATACATTTGGGTTAAGAGAAAGCTCCAGAAATCTTTACATAATACAGTATTTATGTATGATACAAGCCATTACAATACATATAATAATCAAAAGACAAAGGATTTTTACAACAATTTGGACCTAGATTCTTAAACACATCAGCATAAATCTAACCTAAGAGTTATTTATTTAAATTTTTTTTAAAATGTACCCTGATACCTACAGAGGTTCCTTCCAACATCAAAATTATTAAAAGTATTAAAAAAAAACTAAGGTATTCTGAACGTCTTCATATTTCTTACATGGTAAATGATGGTGAACCACATTCTACTATTTCAACCTATTTTGGCTGAATATAGCCATTAGACATATAGGCCTCTAGTTATCAAGCCGTCAACCTCAAATACGCTGGAATTCCGCAGCGTATTTGTGGCGAGGCTGATTCGCCTTAGTTATCAAGCCCTTTACACCGGCAAAAGTAGAATTTTGTGACGTAAGCTTCGATCCGCCGGACTCAGTCCGACACCGATCGATTCTTACGTCACTCCAGATGTTCCACACACAAGTTCGGCACAATCTGACTACTTTTGGGAGTTATCAAAAAACTAGCAGGTACGCTCGGCACTTTTCTGGCCCAGCGTACCTGGTTTTCAAACCGCTGCCCTGGAGGCGGCGGATCCCATAGGAATCAATGGGAGTCTGACCATAGCGAAAGTTCATGTTCGCTGCTGCCCGACATCCCATTGATTCCTATGGGAAATGTGTACACCTAAGACCTTAACATGTACCCCAAGTCTAAACACCCCTAATCTGCCCCCCCTACACCGCCGTAACTAAATAAATTTATAAACCCCTAAACCGCCGCTCCCGGAGCCCACCGCAAGCTACATTATACATATTAACCCCTAATGTGCCGCCCCCTACACTGACGCAACTAAATAAAGTTATTCCCCCCTAAACCGCCGCTCCCGGACACTGCCGCAACTAGAATAAATGTATTAACCCATAAACCGCCGCTCTCGGACCCCGCCGCAACCTATATTAGATTTATTAATCCCTAATCTGCCCCCCATACACCGCCGCAACCTATAATAAATTTATTAACCCCTTTCCTGCCCCCCTACACCGCCGCAACCTATAATAAATTTATTAACCCCTATCCTGCCCCCCTACACCGCCGCAACCTATAATAAAATTATTAACCCCTAAACCTAAGTCTAACCCTAATCCTAACACCCCCTAACTTAAATATTAATTAAATACAGCTAAATAAATTTAATTCTTATTAAATTAATTATTCCTATTTAAAACTAAATACTTACTTTTAAAATAAACCCTAATATAGCTACAATATAAATAATAATTATATTGTAGCTATTTTAGGATTTATTTTTATTTTACAGGCAAATTTCAATTTATTTTAACTAGGTACAATAGCTATTAAATAGTTCATAAGTATTTAATAGCTACCTAGTTAAAATAAAGAGAAATTTACTTGTAAAATAAAAACTAACCTAAGTTACAATTACACCTAACACTGCACTATACTTAAATAAATTATTCCTATTTAAAACTAAATACTTACCTGTAAAACAAACCCTAAGATAGCTACAATGTAATTAATAATTACATTGTAGCTATTTTAGGATTTATATTTATTTTACAGGTAACTTTGTATTTATTTTAGCTAGTTAGAATAGTTATTAAATAGTTATTAACTATTTAATAACTACCTAGCTAAAAGAAATTCAACTACACTACACTATCATTAAATTAATTAAATAAATTACCTACAAATAACTACAATTAAATACAATTAAATAAACTAACTAAAGTACAAAAAATAAAAAAAGCTAAGTTACAAAAAATAAAAAAAAGTTACAAACATTTAAAAAATATTACAACAATTTTAAGCTACTTACACCTAATCTAAGCCCCCTAATAAAATAACAAAGCCCCCCAAAATAAAAAAAATGCCTCACCCTATTCTACATTAAAAAGTTACCAGCTCAATTACCTTACCAGCCCTTAAAAGGGCCTTTTGCGGGGCATGCCCCAAAGAAAACAGCTCTTTTGCCTGTAAAATAAAAATACAACCCCCCCAACATTAAAACCCACCACCCACATACCCCTACTCTAACCCAAACCCCCCTTAAATAAATTGGTTTAATTAATAACAATAAAAATTATGAAACACATAAAATATTTAAAATTAGAGACGTCTCTAGTACAATTGGTTCAATGCAAACATTTTTACTCTTTAGTATTTCATAGTGAATTAGAAATTGAAGAATATTTGTTAGTCACAGAAAGAGGGTTTGTTTGTATGTGACTAAACAATTTCTAAATTCTCTAATGAATTAGTTTCGAGTTCATGCATAAAATACAAATAGCATCTATTTTAATACATATGCCAGCTGTTTAAAAACAACATATAGAAGCTTAAAAAACTCAGGCCTAGATTTGGAGTTTGGCGTTAGCCGTGAAAACCAGCGTTAGAAGCTCCTAACGCTGGTTTTAGGCTACCTCCGGTATTTGGAGTCACTCAAAAAAGGGTCTAACGCTCACTTTTCAGCCGCGACTTTTCCATACCGCAGATCCCCTTACGTCAATTGCGTATCCTATCTTTTCAATGGGATTTTTCTAACTCAGGTATTTAGAGTCGTGTCTGAAGTGAGCGTTAGAAATCTAACGACAAAACTCCAGCCGCAGGAAAAAAGTCAGTAGTTAAGAGCTTTCTGGGCTAACGCCGGTTTATAAAGCTCTTAACTACTGTACTCTAAAGTACACTAACACCCATAAACTACCTATGTACCCCTAAACCGAGGTCCCCCCACATCGCCGCAACTCGATTACATTTTTTTAACCCCTAATCTGCCGACCGCCAACTACGTTATCCTTATGTACCCCTAATCTGCTGCCCCTAACACCGCTGACCCCTATATTATATTTATTAACCCCTAATCTGCCCCCCACAACGTCGCCGCCAGTTACCTACACTTATTAACCCCTAATCTGCCGAGCGGACCGCACCGCTACTATAATAAAGTTATTAACCCCTAATCCGCCTCACTAACCCTATAATAAATAGTATTAACCCCTAATCTGCCCTCCCTAACATCGCCGACACCTAACTTCAATTATTAACCCCTAATCTGCCGACCGGAGCTCACCGCTATTCTAATAAATGTATTAACCCCTAAAGCTAAGTCTAACCCTAACACTAACACCCCCCTAAGTTAAATATAATTTTAATCTAACGAAATTAATTAACTCTTATTAAATAAATTATTCCTATTTAAAGCTAAATACTTACCTGTAAAATAAATCCTAATATAGCTACAATATAAATTATAATTACATTGTAGCTATTTTAGGATTAATATTTATTTTACAGGCAACTTTGTAATTATTTTAACCATGTACAATAGCTATTAAATAGTTAAGAAATATTTAATAGTTACCTAGTTAAAATAATTACAACATTACCTGTAAAATAAATCCTAACCTAAGTTACAATTAAACCTAACACTACACTATCATTAAATTAATTAAATAAAATACCTACAATTATCTACAATTAAACCTAACACTACACTATCAATACATTAATTAAATACAATATCTACAAATAACTACAATGAAATAAACTAACTAAAGTACAAAAAATAAAAAAGAACTAAGTTACAAAAAATAAAAAAATATTTACAAACATAAGAAAAATATTACAACAATTTTAAACTAATTACACCTACTCTAAGCCCCCTAATAAAATAACAAAGCCCCCCAAAATAAAAAATGCCCTACCCTATTCTAAATTACTAAAGTTAAAAGCTCTTTTACCTTACCAGCCCTGAACAGGGTCCTTTGCGGGGCATGCCCCAAGAAGTTCAGCTCTTTTGCCTGTAAAAAAAACATACAATACCCCCCCAACATTACAACCCACCACCCACATACCCCTAATCTAACCCAAACCCCCCTTAAATAAACCTAACACTAAGCCCCTGAAGATCATCCTACCTTGTCTTCACCATACCAGGTTCACCGATCCGTCCTGAAGAGCTCCTCCGATGTCCTGATCCAAGCCCAAGTGGGGGGCTGAAGATGTCCATGATCCGGTAGAAGTCTTCATCCAAGCGGGGCAGAAGAGGTCTTCCATCCAATTGAAGTCTTCATCCAAGCGGGGCAGAAGAGGTCTTCCATCCGATTGAAGTCTTCATCCAGGCGGCATCTTCTATCGACATCCATCTGGAGCGGAGCGGCAGCATCCTGAAGACCTCCGACGCGGAACATCCATCCTGGCCGATGACTGAACGACGAATGACGGTTCCTTTAAATGACGTCATCCAAGATGGCGTCCCTCGAATTCCGATTGGCTGATAGGATTCTATCAGCCAATCGGAATTAAGGTAGGAATATTCTGATTGGCTGATTCCATCAGCCAATCAGAATCAAGTTCAATCCGATTGGCTGATCCAATCAGCCAATCGGATTGAACTTGATTCTGATTGGCTGATTCCATCAGCCAATCAGAATATTCCTACCTTAATTCCGATTGGCTGATAGAATCCTATCAGCCAATCGGAATTCGAGGGACGCCATCTTGGATGACGTCATTTAAAGGAACCGTCATTCGTCGTTCAGTCGTCGGCCAGGATGGATGTTCCGCGTCGGAGGTCTTCAGGATGCTGCCGCTCCGCTCCAGATGGATGTCGATAGAAGATGCCGCCTGGATGAAGACTTCAATCGGATGGAAGACCTCTTCTGCCCCGCTTGGATGAAGACTTCAATCGTATGGAAGACCTCTTCTGCCCCGCTTGGATGAAGACTTCAATCGGATGGAAGACCTCTTCTGCCCCGCTTGGATGAAGACTTCTACCAGATCATGGACATCTTCAGCCCCCCGCTTGGGCTTGGATCAGGACATCGGAGGAGCTCTTCAGGACGGATCGGTGAACATGGTATGGTGAAGACAAGGTAGGATGATCTTCAGGGGCTTAGTGTTAGGTTTATTTAAGGGGGGTTTGGGTTAGATTAGGGGTATGTGGGTGGTGGGTTGTAATGTTGGGGGGGGGGATTGTATGTTTTTTTTACAGGCAAAAGAGCTGAACTTCTTGGGGCATGCCCCGCAAAGGGCCCTGTTCAGGGCTGGTAAGGTAAAAGAGCTTTTAACTTTAGTAATTTAGAATAGGGTAGGGCATTTTTTATTTTGGGGGGCTTTGTTATTTTATTAGGGGGCTTAGAGTAGGTATAATTAGTTTAAAATTGTTGTAATATTTTTCTTATGTTTGTAAATATGTTTTTATTTTTTGTAACTTAGTTCTTTTTTATTTTTTGTACTTTAGTTAGTTTATTTCATTGTAGTTATTTGTAGATATTGTATTTAATTAATGTATTGATAGTGTAGTGTTAGGTTTAATTGTAGATAATTGTAGGCATTTTATTTAATTAATTTAATGATAGTATAGTGTTAGGTTTAATTGTAACTTAGGTTAGGATTTATTTTACAGGTAATGTTGTAATTATTTTAACTAGGTAACTATTAAATATTTCTTAACTATTTAATAGCTATTGTACATGGTTAAAATAATTACAAAGTTGCCTGTAAAATAAATATTAATCCTAAAATAGCTACAATGTAATTATAATTTATATTGTAGCTATATTAGGATTTATTTTATAGGTAAGTATTTAGCTTTAAATAGGAATAATTTATTTAATAAGAGTTAATTAATTTCGTTAGTGTTAGACTTAGCTTTAGGGGTTAATACATTTATTAGAATAGCGGTGAGCTCCAGTAGGCAGATTAGGGGTTAATAATTGAAGTTAGGTGTCGGGGATGTTAGGGAGGGCAGATTAGGGGTTAATACTATTTATTATAGGGTTAGTGAGGCGGATTAGGGGTTAATAACTTTATTATAGTAGCGCTCAGGTCCGCTCGGCAGATTAGGGGTTGATAAGTGTAGGCAGGTGGAGGCGACGTTGTGGGGGGCAGATTAGGGGTTAATAAATATAATATAGGGGTCGGCGATGTTAGGGCAGCAGATTAGGGGTACATAGGGATAATGTAAGTAGCGGAGGTTTACGGAGCGGCAGATTAGGGGTTAATAATAATATGCAGGGGTCAGCGATAGCGGGGGCGGCAGATTAGGGGTTAATAAGTGTAAGGTTAGGGGTGTTTAGACTCGGGGTACATGTTAGAGTGTTAGGTGCAGACGTAGGCAGTGTTTCCGCATAGCAAACAATGGGGCTGCGTTAGGAGCTGAACGCGGCTTTTTTGCAGGTGTTAGGTTTTTTTTCAGCTCAAACAGCCCCATTGTTTTCTATGGGGGAATCGTGCACGAGCACGTTTTTGAGGCTGGCCGCTTGCGTAAGCAACTCTGGTATCGAGAGTTGAAGCTGCGTTAAAAATGCTCTACGCTCCTTTTTTGGAGCCTAACGCAGCCTTTATGTGGACTCTCAATACCAGAGTTATTTTTATGGTACGGCCAGAAAAAGGCCAGCGTTAGCTACGCGGGTCCTTACCGACAAAATTCTAAATCTAGCCGTCAGTGAGTATATTTCATTATTGATGGAGCAATAACTTATGGAGTATATTTCAATATTAATGGAGTGATAACTTATTAGTGAGGCTGTGCAATATCAATTCAGAGAAAAGAGAGTCTTGTAAAATTGTATCAATAAGTGGATTTATATGAGTCCTGCGGCTGTATTTATGTCACAGAGAACTCTTTGTGACAACTTTCTGGTCTTACATATGAACCAACAGAATGTCCAGTATATCGATATAATCACATCGGCCTTAATTCAAAATGTAAGCTTTCAAATAGATTTGTACCTTTTCGTGTGCGTAAGCGTTAACAGGGTATCCTATGCGTCCTGTGGCTTAGTCCGTCTGGCAGTATCCTCGTGTTGTTAGCGTCTGACGTCACACCCGGTGTCTAGGGGCTCGACTTGCGCCTGCCAATCACTGCTTAGCGCATCGTTTGTGCACAATGTTTCTTCTTGTATCCAATTTATGTACTTTTTTAAGTACCGATCAGTTGAAATATGCAGATGTTTGAAGAAATTAAAGATGAGTTCGCCTGCCCTTAGTGCTGTTGCAGGCAGGTTCCAATAACGCTTATCTTTGATGTCCTCCGATGAAAGTCAACCCGGGTTGGTCCAAACGATTTAGAAGAAAAGTGGAGTTAAGTGTACAGTCTTATATTTCTACGCGTTTCACTCCCTCCTGGAGCTTTATCAAGAATGATATTAGACTGTTAGACCCCTCTCTTTAATAGGTGTATCTTGTTTCTTATTGGTTCATCAAAATTCTTGAGTTAAGGTGGTATTATTTTTCCAAAGCACCAGCCTCTTTACACATAGCTCCAAGAAATTGCTTCTAAAAGTTCTATATCACTTTGTTAACATAAAACATTCAATTTTATAAATTATAAACATGAGAGAAGGAAAAGAAGACAAAAAAAGAAAGAAAAAAGTGATTGAGTGCCAATGAGTGCAAAGAAATGCAAAAATAAAGGGGATTAATTATTTTGTATTAAGGTGGATGAGGATTACGGTACAACACGAGGATACTGCCAGACGGACTAAGCCACAGGACGCATAGGATACCCTGTTACCGCTTACGCACACGAAAAGGTACATATCTATTTGAAAGCTAAAATTTTTAATTAAGGTCGATGTGATTATATTGATATACTGGACATTCTGTTGGTTCATATGTAAGACCAGAAAGTTGTCACAAATTCTCTGTGACATAAATACAGCCGCAGGACTCATATAAATCCTCTTATTGATACAATTTTACAAGACTCTTTTTTCTCTGAATTGATATTGCACAGCCTCACTAATAAGTTATCACTCCATTAATATTGAAATATACTCCATAAGTTATTGCTCCATCAATAATGAAATATACTCATGGAGTTTTTTAAGCTACTATATGTTGTTTTTAAACAGCTGGCATATGTATTAAAATAGATGCTATTTGTATTTTATGCATGAAATCAAAACTAATTCATTAGAGAATTTAGAAATTGTTTAGTCACATACAAACAAACCCTCTTTTTGTGACTAACAAATATTCTTCAATTTCTAATTCACTATGAAATACTAAAGAGTAAAAAATTTTTGCATTGAACCAATTGTACTAGAGACGTCTCTAATTTTAAATGTTTTATGTGTTTCATAATTTTTATTGTTATTAATTAAACCAATTTTTTTCGATAGAAGTCTTTCTGATTCTTTTTTACACTAGTGATCACTTGAAACACATCACGGATGTTTTAATATAATTATTCCCCAATCAGTATCTTCAGCTATTAGCGCCCTTACAAATCTACCTTTTTGCATATTAGTGTTTAGATTGAAGGATCTAACGAACCATAAGGAGTTTGATACCTTATTTTACACCAGCGCACTATTTTTCACACACTTTGCACACCCCCTTAAATAAACCTAACACTATCCCCCTGAAGATCATCCTACCTTTAGCCGTCTTCAGCCAGCCGACCACCGATGGAACCGAAGAGGAGATCCTGAGCGGCAGAAGTCTTCATCCAAGGGGCGCTGAAGAAGTCTTCCATCCGATTGAAGTCATCATCCATGCAGCGTCTTCAATCTTCATCCATCCGGAGTGGAGCGGAGCCATCTTCAGACGAGCCTACGCGGAGCCATCTTCTTCCACCGACGACTGAACGACGAATGACGGTTCCTTTAAGTGACGTCATCCAAGATGGCATCCCTCAAATTCCAATTGGCTGATAGGATTCTATCAGCCAATCGGAATTAAGGTAGAAAAATCTGATTGGCTGATTGAATCAGCCAATCAGATTCAAGTTCAATCCGATTGGCTGAACCAATCAGCCAGTCGAATTGAACTTGAATCTGATTGGCTGATTCAATCAGCCAATCAGATTTTTCTACCTTAATTCCGATTGGCTGATAGAATCCTATCAGCCAATCGGAATTCGAGGGATGCCATCTTGGATGAAGTCACTTAAAGGAATATTCATTCGGTGAGTAGGCGTCGGTGGATGAAGATGGCTCCGCGTCGGCTGCTTTGAAGATGGCTCTGCTCCAGATGGATGAAGATTGAAGACGCCGCCTGGATGAAGATTTCAATCGGATGGAAGACCTCTTCAGTGCCCCTTGGATGATGACTTCAATCGGAGGGAAGACTTCTTCAGCGCCCCTTGGATGATGACTTCTGCCGCTCCGGATCTCCTCTTCGGTTCCATCGGTGGTTGGCTGGCTGAAGACGGCTAAAGGTAGGATGATCTTCAGGGGGGTAGTGTTAGGTTTATTTAAGAGGGGTTTGGGTTAGAGTAGGGGTATGTGGGTGGTGGGTTTTAATGTTGGTGGGGTTGTATTTTTATTTTACAGGCAAAAGAGCTGTTTTCTTTGGGGCATGCCCCGCAAAAGGCCCTTTTAAGGGCTGGTAAGGTAATTGAGCTGGTAACTTTTTAATGTAGAATAGGGTAGGGCATTTTTTTATTTTGGGGGGCTTTGTTATTTTATTAGGGGGCTTAGATTAGGTGTAAGTAGCTTAAAATTGTTGTAATATTTTTTAAATGTTTGTAACTTATTTTTTTTATTTTTTGTAACTTAGCTTTTTTTATTTTTTGTACTTTAGTTAGTTTATTTAATTGTATTTAATTGTAGTTATTTGTAGGTAATTTATTTAATTAATTTAATGATAGTGTAGTGTTAGGTTTAATTGTAACTTAGGTTAGGATTTATTTTACAGGTAATTTTGAATTTCTTTTAGCTAGGTAGTTATTTAATAGTTAATAACTATTTAATAACCATTCTAACTAGCTAAAATAAATACAAAGTTACCTGTAAAATAAATATAAATCCTAAAATAGCTACAATGTAATTATTAATTACATTGTAGCTATCTTAGGGTTTATTTTACAGGTAAGTATTTAGTTTTAAATAGGAATAATTTATTTAATGATAGTGTAGTGTTAGGTGTAATTGTAACTTAGGTTAGTTTTTATTTTACAAGTAAATTTCTCTTTATTTTAACTAGATAGCTATTAAATAGTTAATAACTATTTAATGGCTATTGTACCTAGTTAAAATAAATTGAAATTTGCTTGTAAAATAAAAATAAATCCTAAGATAGCTACAATATAATTATTATTTATATTGTAACTATATTAGGGTTTATTTTAAAGGTAAGTATTTAGTTTTAAATAGGATTAATTTAGTTAACAAGAGAAATATTATTTAGATTTATTTAATTAATATTTAAGTTAGGGAGTGTTAGGGTTAGTGTTAGACTTAGGTTTAGGGGTTAATAATTTTATTATAGTGGCGGTGGAGTAGGGGAGGCAGGATAGGGGTTAATAAATTTATTTTAGGTTGCGGTAGTATAGGGGGGGCAGGATAGGGGTTAATAAATTTATTATAGGTTGCGGCGGTATAGGGGGGCAGGATAGGGGTTAATAAATGTATTATAGGTTGCGGCGGTATAGGGGGGGCAGGATAGGGGTTAATAAATTTATTATAGGTGGCAAAAGTGTAGGGGGGGCAGATTAGGGGTTAATAAGTTTAATATAGGTTGTGGCGGGGTCCGGGAGCGGCGGTTTAAGGGTTAAACTATTTATTTAGTTGCGGCGAGGTCCGGGATCCGCAGGGGTTAATAACTTAATTATAGGTGGCAGCGGTATAGGGGGGGCAGGATAGGGGTTACTAGGTATAATGTAGGTGGCGTGGGCTCCGGGAGCGGTGGTTTAAGGGTTAATAACTTAATTATAGTTTCGGCGGGGTCTAGGAGCAGCGGGTTAGGGTTTAATAACTTTATTTAGTTGCGGGGGCTCCGGGGGTGCCGGTATAGGGGGTAGAACAGTGTAGTTAGTGTGGGTGCTTAGTGACAGCTTGTCAATAAAGCTGTCAAAAAGCCGAAGAGCAGCAAGATCGGATGAGTGATAACTATCACAGTCCGCTGCTCATCGCCCTGTACTTGGTGTGCAGCTTTTTGACAGATTTATTGATAACTTAGGCAAGATTTTTCAGGTCCGCGGCGGCTATGGTAGGCGAGCTTAGGCGGGCGTATTAGGGCGGCGAAGGCAGGTAAAGTAGATGCGTTGATAACTAGAGGCCATAGAGTCACACAAATGTGTTTAATTTCATCTAATATTTGGTAAAGAATCATTTAGAATTTATTTGAAAATCTGTTTGTCTGCTCTTTCCTATTTGAACCATTGTCAGGGCAGAAGAAGAGCAACTAGACAGCAGATCAAATGTAATGTTAATGAAGTAGGTAGAGCAACTGCTACAAGCAAGCATCATCATAAAAAAAGATTATTTTTTGTAATGGGTTTAGGACAGGTCATGAACAAAAGTGAAGATTATATACTTATTGGTCGACACTGGAATCCATCTACTGACAATTGTTAAATCCTTACAGAATAGTGTAAACTTTAACATTTTGACATCTCTCCTTCCTTTAGAGTTTTCAGGTGATTGCAATGAATATAGGAAAATGCACATGTCTGGTGTCCATTAAAAAAGGTTACATTTTGCTTTTTACAATTAAACAGATATTTTATTATTGAATAACTAACAGCTCTGACTGTGTCCGTTGTTCTACCTCAAGGTACCCACTAACCGCATTGACTTATTATCCCATGAATCACTCGTTAATTTACAGCTCACGTAATACGGAAGTTTACAGCCTGTGACCGCCTGCAGAGCTGACAATCCAACTAAGTACGTTAGTTAAAGATCTCATAATTGGTTGGAGGTAATGTCATAATCAGGAAACCAGAACTCAAGGAAATCCTTTATTTTAGGATGGAAAATATGTCTAAAGTCTCAGGCTATGTGATTATAATATCAGCATGAATTTTGTGCTTTCTCTTCTACAAATCTAATTAGTACAGTAATGTACATAGCAGGTCAACACTGACATAAGTATAGAGAATTTATATTTAACTATAAAGAACCTAAAGGAGATAATATTACAAATATTGACTACCAGAGGGTGACACAATAGACTCATATGTTCTCTGGTAAAATTTTATTTACATTAACAGCACCTCTATATTGTTTTTAGGGATATGAAACCCTTTTTTTTCTTTATTGATTCAGACAGAACATAGAATTTTAATCAAATTTCCAATTTACTCCATTTATCATATTTGCTTAATTCTCTTGGTATTCTTTGTTATAGGAGCAGCAATGCACTATTTTTAACTGAACACATTAGATGAGCCAATGAAAAGAGGCATATACTGTATGTGCAACTACCAATCAGACACTGGCTCTCAGTAGTGCATTGCTGCTCCTGAGCCTACTTAGGAATGCTTTTTAACAAAGCGAATAATTAAATTTGAAAGTTGCTTAAAATTGCATGATCTATCTGAATCATGAACATTTCATTATGACTTTACTGTACCTTTAAGCTGCATTTAAATAGTTGTCAATACATTTTCAGCAGCTGTTAACCATTAAAAGTCCTGTTTTAATGGTTGACATCTTTCAACAGATTTTCTTCGCTTATCAGCATCAGTTTAGTATTAATGCGTATGCGTTCTATTGACATCAAATGCAAAGAATAATGTGTACCAAGATTACACTTCACAAAATTTCTATAACTGCTGCTGAAAGTTGGACAAAAATTGCAACTATTATAAGCAGATTGTAGGGCACAAAGGTGGAGCATAAGTAAATTATAAGTTAAAAATAAGGTTGTATAAAAAGATATTAAACCTCTGACATTTCTCACATTAATGTATGAATTAAAAAATGTTTACACTACATTAACCCCTTAATGACCACAGCACTTTTCCATTTTCTGTCCGTTTGGGACCAAGGCTATTTTTACATTTTTGCGGTGTTTGTGTTTAGCTGTAATTTTCCTCTTACTTATTTACTGTACCCACACATATTATATATCGTTTTTCTCGCCATTAAATGGACTTTCTAAAGATACCATTATTTTCATCATATCTTATAATTTACTATAAAAAAATTATAAAATATGAGGAAAAAAATGGAAAAAACACACTTTTTCTAACATTGATCCCCAAAATCTGTTACACATCTACAACCACCAAAAAACTCCCATGCTAAATAGTTTCTAAATTTTGTCCAGAGTTTAGAAATACCCAATTTTTACATGTTTTTTGCTTTTTTTGCAAGTTATAGGGCAATAAATACAAGTAGCACTTTGCTATTTCCAAACCACTTTTTTTCAAAATTAGCGCTAGTTACATTGGGACACTGATATCTTTCAGGAATCCCTGAATATCCCTTGACATGTATATATTTTTTTAGAAGACATCCCAAAGTATTGATCTAGGCCCATTTTGGTATATTTGATGCCACCATTTCACCGCCAAATGCCATCAAATAAAAAAAATCGTTCACTTTTTCACAAATTTTTTCACAAACTTTAGGTTTCTCACTGAAATTATTTACAAACAACTTGTGCAATTATGGCATAAATGGTTGTAAATGCTTCTCTGGGATCCCCTTTGTTCAGAAATAGCAGACATATATGGCTTTGGCGTTGCTTTTTGGTAATTAGAAGGCCGCTGAATGCCACTGTGCACCACACGTGTATTATGCCCAGCAGTGAAGGGGTTAGTTAGGGAGCATGTAGGGAGCTTGTAGGGTTAATTTTAGCTTTAGTGTAGTGCAGTAGACAACCCCAAGTATTGATCTAGGCACATTTTGGTATATTTCATGCCACCATTTCACCGCCAAATGCGATCAAATTGAAAAAAACGCTACATTTTTCACAATTTTATGTTTCTCACGGAAATTATTTACTAACAGCTTGTGCAATTATGGCACACATGGTTGTAAATGCTTCTCTAGGATCCCCTTTGTTCAGAAATAGCAGACATATATGACTTTGGCGTTGCTTTTTGGTAATTAGAAGGCCACTAAATGCTGCTGCGCATCACACGTGTATTATGGCTAGCAGTGAAGGGGTTAATTAGGTAGCTTATAAGGAGCTTGCAGGGTTAATTTTAGCTTTAGTGTAGAGATCAGCCTCCCACCTGACACATCACACCCCCTGATCCCTCCCAAACAGCTGTCTTCCCTCCCCCACCCCACAATTGTCCCCGCCATCTTAAGTACTGGCAGAAAGTCTGCCAGTACTAAAATAAAAGTTTTGGTTTTTTTTGTTTAAAAAAATAAAATAATTCTGCTGTGTAGGACCCCCCCCCTTAGCCCCAACCTCCCTGATCCCCCCAAACAGCTCTCTACCCCCCTCCTCTGCCTTATTGTGCACCATTGTGGGTACTGGCAGCTGTCTGCCAGTACCCAGTTTGAAATCAAAAGTTTATTTTAATATTTTCTGTAGTGTAGCTTACCCCCCTTAACACCCAACCCCCCACCCTCTCCCAGATCATTAATATTTTTTATTCCCACCCTCTCTCCCACTGAGTCCCACCTTGTGCCTCTTCCACTTCAATTTATTTTTTTGGCAGTTTCACACATGCACGCGCGCGCGCGCGCTCCCGTGCACGCTCCCATGCACGCGCACGCGCGCCCGTGCACGCGCGTGCACACTCCCGTGCACGCGCACGCGCGCGCACACGCAATCCCGCCCCCCTCCTCTACTGATGGCCTCCCTGGACACGCTCCCACCCACCAACGATCATAGCCGATGCAGAGAGGGCCACAGAGTGGCTCTCTCTGCATCGGACTGCTTAAAAAAGTTATTGCAGGATGCCTCTATATCGAGGCATCACTGCAATAACATGAAAGCAGCTGGAAGTGATCAGGATCGCTTCCACTGCTTTCAAAGACCAACGACGTGCAGGGTACGTCCTTGGTCGTTAAGGACATTTTTTGGAGGACGTACCCTGCACGTCGTTGGTCATTAAGGGGTTAAAGTATAAAACATCAGAAAACAATTGGACAGCAAAAAATTATTTTTCTTTATATTGAATCACTTTTTTATCTGATGAAACAACCTGTTTGAGGTTGAGAAACGCGTCATAAGTATTAAAAGCCATTTTATTGAAGTTGTCTGTGTTGTGGTTTATCAATACCAACTGAACAACACACAAAAGATTACACCTCTGCAGCACCTGAAGTCCAGACAACAGGAGACACACTCAGAGTTTCAACTAGGACAAGTGCCTTTGGAGCTTGGCTTCCACAGTGTATTAGCCACTGATAAGTGCTAGCCTGCTTTCTTGCACTGGTCACAGCACAGTGTCACACCATCTGGTAAGCATAATACTTACTTATATCTATACCTACATATCCAGACGGTATCACGCTATTGTGGCGCCCTCTTTCTACTTTCTATTTTAACAGTTGTTCCACACTCTCTGGGATCAAGAGGAGCAGCCCTACCCACGTAACAGGAGGATACCTTTATCCCTTCAATTTACTACCAGTCTATGGACATTAAATAGGACTAATACGGTAGACTTGATCTACTATATTTTAAGTGTACTACCTGGTTTTATATTGATTATTGTTTTTTTTATATTTTAAATATCAGCGCTCTTTTATATCCCTTTATTGGGATATGTTCATTTTTGTGTATAAATGATGCTTGCAAGGACACAAAGTGAAATTTAAAATAAAAACACTTTTATTTTCCAATGTCCAATAAAAATTATTAACACAAATCCTCTTTGATAATAGTCCAGATCAGGGACAGAAATAGGTGAGCAGATGAAATATAGTATATTTCTCTAAATCCGGTAGTGAGTTTTTTTCTTATCAGGGCTGGTGCAAAAACAGCTAGCTGATAAAAATTAGTGATATTGTGGTATAGGATGCTGTAAGTACAGCTGAAGGTAAATTCCTTGCGGTGGTTTTGAACTCTGAAAAGCTCCCAGAGTTCAGGTGGATAATTTGGTGTTTATGATGGAAAACCGTAATAAATAGTTACATGAACTGCTGTAAATACAGCTAGATGATGATTCCTTGTGGTTTTTTGAGCTCTAGATAGCTCACAATATCCGGATGGATGTGGATTCTTAAGCCTGTCAGTGACAGGGTCCGTTGCTGAAGTGTTTGAAACTTGGTCTCCCTGGACAGGAAGTGACGTCAGAAGTGGGCGTGCCCTTACGCGTTTCATGAATTACATTCACTTCATCAGAGGGTATATATATAATATTATATTTCCTATTTACAATGTCTTAAGAGATGTACTTAAGAGTCATATTTCTATTGGGGGACTTAAAAGGATTTGAATTTAATACTTTCAGTATGATAATAATAATTAGCTATACTATTAAGTATTTGGTATTTGACTTCAATAGAATCATATAATTTCATATTCTGACACCACATTGCATTTCATTTGAATTCTGTAGTAATTAATCACATTATTTATATATATATATATATATATATATTTGTTTTTATTATTATTGACTATTTAATATATATATATATATATATATATATATATATATATATATTATCTAATCATTTCACATGTCTTAATAATATTTGAGTGCATGGACTCTTGTCTATGATAATATTCATACGACAGCTTATTTAGTATGTATTCAAACCCTCATTGGCACATCAGATTCCTGAAACAAAGAAAAATAAATATAGTTTATTCTGAAATGGTTTTCCAAATGTTTTAAATTTACCAATACAATTATTTGTTTATTCCACTTCATAATTAATAAATGGTGCAATATGCGTGAGACATGAGATATCACTCAGAACCCATATATATATAAGCTAAGATAAATTTACAAAAAGGACAATAATCAACATCACTGCAGCTGGTCGGCAAATACATCATTCTGTTCCATTTACAAGTCTATAGTTTGATTTTTTACATTTTACAATATTACCTTTCCTCAGACATCAAGAGGATGTTTTTATGTCTTGTCTTTTATGCATTTGCCAGTGTGTTAAATATTTATCATAATTTTAAACCATTTCTCTGCCAGGCAGGGTTCCAAGTTGCAGTAAACTACTGCTTAAAGGGACAGGCTACTTGAAAATTGTTATTGTTTAAAAGGATGGATAATCCCTTTATTACCCATTCCCCAGTTTTGCATAACCAACATGGTTATATTAATATACTTTTTACCTCTGTGATTACCTTGTATCTAAGCCTCTGCAGACTGCCCCCTTATCTTAGTTTTTTTGACAGACTTGCATTTTATCCAATCAGTGCTAACTCATAAATAACTCCACAGGAGTGAACAAAATGTTATCTATATGACACACATGAACTAGCACTGTCTAGCTGTGAAAAACTGTCAAAACACACTGAGATAAAAGGCGGGCTTCAACGGTTTAGAAATCAATTTGAGTCTACCTAGGTTTAGCTTTCAAAAAAGAATACCAAGAGAACAAAGTCAATTTGATGATAAAAGTAAATCGGAAAGTTGTTTAAATTTGCTTGTCCTATCTGAATTATAAAAGTTTAATTTTGACTTGACTGTCCATTTAATGCATTAAATCCCTTTCTGGAAGCAAAGGGGTTAATGCACAGACTTTCTCTGTAAAATAAAAGAATTAAACAGCATCAATCACATACCCCTAAATCATGGAACCAGCACCAAGCAAGCAATGAGAAGTATTCATTGTTATTGAATCGGACAGCCTGTGACAGTTCTTGGTGTAAGTTTTTCCTGTGCAGGATTCAGGTTACATGACCTAAGTTTTTTACATCTGTCTATTAATGATGCCTCACCCAGCTGCGTACAGACACTGATGGGAACCTGAAATGCTTTCTTGTATCCTAGAAACTGTATAGTAGATACGTAATGATGCATTAATTACATTGCACAACTCATTAAGTTAAATTAAAAAGTTGTCTTGTTAACACTCACCTTCATTCTATGGGACTTGTTTTTATGCTATTTTCAGGGGGTAAAGATTTCGAGCTTCGGAGGCCAAAAAAATCTGAATCATTTTACAGGAAAAAAAACAGCAAAAGATTGTGATTATCTATTTCGTTGTTAATCTCTTTATTTTAGTATTTTGAAACTTTGGATTAGTGCATACTGAGGTACTCGCAGGCCCATGCAATTATCTTTAACACTATAGAGCAATGTTTGTAAACACATATAGGACTAGATTCCGAGTGGAGCTACTTCAGACACGGGCAAAGAGCTGTGATATACCCCTTATTACTTGTGCGCGGCAGCACACTACTTTTAATCTAGCTCATAGTGCTCAATAAAAATCCATGTGTGTGGGGGGGGGGGGGTATGTTTATGTTTGTGTATATCTTAGTGTGTATTAAAATGAAATACTTATGAACAAACTGTTTTTTGTGACACACTGCATCAGTTGTTATTTTTAATGAGATTATAGTTACATCCAAAGATAGCACACTCTAACATGATCTCTCTCCACTGTTACAATAAAGCAATGACATATATGCAGAACTGTCAAATATGTACCCACAAATGCTATTTATTCAGCACTTCTAGAAGCAAAAGTTCCTAGTCTCTAATGATGTCACTGAAATCTCACAGGAAACTACAGTTCATGCCAGTCATATATCAGTTATCGGGAATTCTTTGCTGGTAAAATAAAAAATCACAAAAATGGAACATCTCTGCCAAATCATATATATACAAGGTGCTTAACCTTTTCAGATGTTCTGCTTTTTACAAACTAGAAATGAGATTTTATTTCCCAAGGCTGCTCAGTATGAGTAATGAGAGAGTAGCCCTGGTTACCACATAGAGTTTCTATTTATACACAGTTATGTAAAGAGGGGGTAACCAAGCTTCCAGATTCTTAGTAGTTTTTTTTATTGTATTGCTCTTCTATATGCCCACACAAGTTATCATTTTTAATAAGATATTGTTTACTTCACTTTAACTGTTTGACTGCCATAAAACTCTATAGTGTTTTGCAAATCCTATACATATAGTGACATTTGTATTAGATTTTTAATTATTTTCAGGACTAAAAATACATTAATGGTAAAAAGGCTCATAGGGGCCAATTTATTAAGGGCCAAATGGCCCTGAATACAGCTGTTTCCACGTGAGCCTTCAGGCTCACTGGAAACAGGAGTTAAGCAGCGGTGCTCCTTAACTCATTTGCAATCCGCCCCATAGTATACGATCGGGTTGATTGACAACCCCTGCTAGCGGCCGATTGGCCGTGAATCTGCAGGGGGCGGCATTGCACAAGCTTGTGCAATGATAAATGCAGGCAGCATCATGTCTGCCCGCGGTATGATAAATCTACCCATAATCTGAAATTAGAGGGTAATTTAAGAAATAGTTGTTGTTTTTATTTGTTTTTGTTTTTAAATAGTAAAAATGAAAAGAAGAGACATTGGGCTCCATTTATGGTAGTGCGGACACCCTGTGTTTGTAACTAGTGAGGCAACAGCTGTACAAATAACTGTGCAGCTCCACCCCCAACTCTTGTGCAAGCCAATCATGCAAGAGTTATGTTCTTTGGTCTTCCTGCCATTAACAGCTAAAGTTGCCTTAAAGGGACATGAAACCCATTTTTCTTTCTTTCAGGGTTTAGATAGAATATACAATTTTCGACAAATTTGCAATTTAGTTCTATTATCAAATTTGCGTCATTCTCTTGATATCCTTTGCTCAAGGAGCAGCAGTGCACTACTGTGAGCTAAATGATCACATTTAGTTAGCCAATCAGAAGAGACAAATGTGAGCAGGCACCAATCACCAAATAATTCCCACTAGAGAAGGATAAGTACATATTATTTTTCAACAATGCACTAAGTACATTTGAAAATAAAAGTGAATGTAAAAGTGTTTTTAAATGACATACTCTTTCTGAATCATGCAAGTTATATTTTGACTTTCCCATCCCAAGTGGAGTGCAAACTTGCATTTTTGAGAGCGTGATATTTGCTCTCCACTCAGTAATACCGGCGCACGCAAATGTGCGCTGGTATTACAAGTAAAGAGCAATGCGAACTCGACCTCCAATGGGAGCCTCATTCTGATGCCGATAGACATGGAATAGTTGCGCAGCGTTGTGCGGCATATTTAATATATATATGTATATGAATATATATATTTATGCGTTTATATGTGTATATACACATATTGAAACATCAATATATACGTATAGAAGCACAGTCCCCATAGATTGCTATTTAAAGGCACTTTCAGTGCCGTTTTATTTTTATAACACTTCTCACTTTAACCCCTTATGATTGCTTCATGCAGCTATTTTAATTTAAAAAAACATGCTCATATTTTTTTTTTTTTTAGTAATGAACTGTTCATCTTATGTTGGGGGACATTTTTTTCTTAACCAGAGATCTGATCTCTGGTTAAGGAATTTGAGCGCAAAGTGCTATCGAAAGCTTGAGTTAGCATTAACCAGCCACTTGTAATGGCTGGCTATTTAACTTGCGCCTGTAAACTGCACTCCACTTGTAGTCTAGCCCAAAATCTTACATGTAATATGAGAACCTCTTGCTTAATTAATTTGCATGTCTGTTTTGTTAAAGAACTGTATTCTTGCTGGAAAGAACAAAAGTGTCCCTGTGATCTTACAGATAAGGACCGCAAGTGCTGTGTGGCATTTCAGGGGCATGACCACGATATTTTATTTACGCTAACACCAAGTATGCAGAATTTTTTAAAGACTCTATTGCCCTTGAGAAGCAACTCATTTCTCTGCCATGTATTACAATTGCAAAGCTTACAACATTTACTATTCATTTTCTTCTTGTTTTTTCCCAATACATTAATATGTAAAATGTGCTGTTTCATTTGTTTGTTCTTAGTACTGTCTACTAAGGTGGTGCTATGTGCCGAGAAATTAACAGTTACCACATTTAATATTTTTATAAAAGACTTGAAGGAAGGATTAAATGGCAACAAATTGGAAGAATGGGCTGGTAAATGGCAAATGAAATATACTGTAATTTATACTGTATTTAAATGGGACTAGACTTAGCAAAACAGAGGCGGTAAATGATTTAGGAATACTTACAGATAACAAGCTAAAATGAGTGTGCAATGCAAGGCAGCAGCTTTTGAAGCTAATAAGATACTAGCATGTATTAAAAGAGGCATAGATGATTGGAAAGAAAGCATAATTCTGTCGCTATATAAGTACCTAGTGAGACCTCACCTTGAGCATGGAGTGCAGTTCTGGGGACCAATTTCATTAAAGGACATTAATTAAACAAGTTCAGAGAAGGGAACAAAACTAATAAGGGGAATGGATGATTTAGACTATAAGAAGAGGTTACCCAAATTCAGGTCTTTTTATTCTAGAAAAAAGGCATTTGAGAGTTGATATGATTACTTTATATAGATACCTTCAAGATCCTTATACAGTGATACACTGTTTATTCCATTTGCTTGTGAAAGTAGGTCACAATTTAAGGCAAGAGGATACTAGATTTAATCTCCAGCAAAGTAATCTATTTATTTTGCTGTAAAAGCAATCAAATTGTGGAACACTTTGCCTAAGAGGCAGTGACTGCCGATACCATAGAAATTTAAAAATGGCTGAGATACATTTCGGTCTACAAACAGAATTCAGGGATGTGTTATTGCTTATGTTCAATGTGTAGACTTTCTAATTGTTTAATGTAATTTCATTTGGAGCTTCTTTATTGTAAATCGGGATCTGTATAGGTTGAACTCAATTGACTTCTGTCTTCTTTCCACCTCATCTTCTATATATCGGCTAGATTACGAGTTTTGCAGTATGAGTGAAAAAGCAGCGTTATGGCTCTTTTTCACTACCGCTGGTATTACGAGTCTTGCAGGTATATCTGTACCGCACACTTTTTTGGCCGTAACGCAACGTAACTACCACAGCTTTTAAAAAGTCTTTTTTCAATGGGACTTCCACAGCGCCGGTATTACGAGTTTGCCTGTCCGGCCAAAAAGTGAGCGGTACAGCCTATACCGTCAAGATCCATACCGTAAACTGAAAGTCTGTAGTTATGGCTTTTATGTTACAACGCTGTAACATAAAACTCATAACTAAAGTGCTAAAAAGTACACTAACACCCATAACATACCTATTAACCCCTAAACCGAGGCCCTCCCGCATCGCAAACACTAAAATAAAATTATTAACCCCTAATCTGCCAATCCCGACATCACCGCCACTAGAATAAACATATTAACCCCTAAACCGCGCTCCCACATCGTAAACACTAGTTAAATATTATTAACTCCTAATCTGCTGTCCCTAACATCGCCACAAACTACATTTCTTGTTATAAACCCCTAATCTGCTGCCCCCAAAATTGCTGCCACTATACTAAAGTTATTAACCCCTAAACCTAACCCTAACCCTAACACCCCTAACTTTAATATAATTAAAATAAATCTAAATAAATATTACTAACTATCATTAACTAAATAATTCCTATTTAAAACTAAATACTGTACTTACCTATAAATAAACCCTAAGCTAGCTACAATATAACGAATAGTTATATTGTATCTAGCTTAGGTTTTATTTTTATTTCACAGGCAAGTTTGTATTTATTTTAACTAGGTAGACTAGTTAGTAAATAGTTATTAACTATTTAATAACTACGTAGCTAAAATAAATACAAATGCAAACTCAATTCTATTGGCTGATTGGATCAGCCAATAGGATTAAAGCTCAATCCTATTTGTTGATTGCATTAGCAAATAGGATTTTTTCACCTTTAATTCCGATTGGTTGATAGAATTCTATCAGCCCATCAGAATTCAAGGGACGCTATCTTGGATGAGATGACGTCCCTTAAAGGAACCTTCATTCTTCATTAGCCGTGAAAAAAAGAGGAACCTCCGCGCCGGATGTCTTGAAGATGGAGCTGCTCCACGCCGGATGGATGAAGATAGAAGTTGCCGTCTGGATGAAGACTTCTGCCGGCTTGGATGAAGACTTCTGCTGTCTTCGCTGAGGACTTTGTTGAGGATGGATGTTCGGTCTTCAAAAACTGTAAGTGGATCTTTGGGGGTTAGTGTTAGTTTTTTTTTAAGGGTTTATTGGGTGGGTTTTATTTTTAGATTAGGGTTTTGGGCACCAAAAAAGAGCTAAATTCCCATTTAAGGGCAATGTCCATCCAATTGCCTTTTTCAGGGCAATGGGGATCTTAGGTTTTTTTAGATAGGATTTTATTTGGGGGGTTTGGTTGTGTGGGTGGTGGGTTTTACTGTTGGGGGGTTGTTGTTTTTTTATACAGGTAAAAGAGCTGATTTCTTTTGGGGCAATGCCCCCCAAAAGGCACTTTTAATGGTTATCGTCAGTTTAGTGTAGGCTTTTTTATTTTGATAGGGCTATTAGATTAGGTTTATGTAATTAGTTTAAAGGGACACTGAACCCAAATTTTCCTTTCATGAATCAGATAGAGCATGCGATTTTAAGCAACTTTCTAATTTACACCTATTATCACTTTTTTCTTCGTTCTCTTGCTTTCTTTATTTGAAAAAGAAGGCATCTAAGCTATTTTTTTTGGTTCAGACCATGGAAAGCACTTGTTTATTGGTGGGTGAATTTATCCACCAATCAGCAAGAACAACCCAGTGTGTTCACCAAAAATGGGCCGGCATCTAAACTTACATTCTTGCATTTAAAAATAAAGATACCAAGAGAATGAAGACAATGTGATAATATGAGTCAATTAGAAAAATAAAAAAAAATGGGTACAGTGTCCCTTTAAATATTTGATAATTTCTTTTTTATTTTGTGTAATTTAGTGGGGATTTTTTTTGTAATTTAGTTAATTGTATTTAATTAATGTAATTTATTTAATTGTAGTGTAATGTTAGGTGTTAGTGTGAGGCAGGTTAGGTTTTATTTTACAGGTAAATTTGTATTTATTTTAACTAGGTAGTTAGTAAATAGTTAATAACTATTTACTAACTAGTCTACCTATTTAAAATAAATACAAATTTAGCTGTGAAATAAAAATAAAACCTAAACTAGCTACAATGTAACTATTAGCTATATTGTAGCTATCTTAGGCCTAGATTTGGAGTTTGGTGGTAGATGGGCTGTTAACGCTACGCGGGCTTTTTTCTGGCCGCACCATAAAATTAACTCTGGTATCGAGAGTCCAAAAAAATGCTGCGTTAGGCTCCAAAAAAGGAGCGTAGAGCATTTTTACCGCAAATGCAACTCTCGATACCAGAGTTGCTTACGGACGCGGCCAGCCTCAAAAACGTGCTCGTGCACGATTCTCCCATAGGAAACAATGGGGCTGTTTGAGCTGAAAAAAAACCTAACACCTTCAAAAAAGCAGCGTTCAGCTCCTAACGCAGCCCCATTGTTTCCTATGGGGAAACACTTCCTACGTCTGCACCTAACACTCTAACATGTACCCCGAGTCTAAACACCCCTAACCTTACACTTATTAACGCCTAATCTGCCGCCCCCGCTATCGCTGACCTCTGCATTATATTATTAACCCCTAATCTTCCGCTCCGTAAACCGCCGCAACTTACATTATCCCTATGTACCCCTAATCTGCTGCCCCTAACACCGCCGACCCCTATATTATATTTATTAACCCCTAACCTGCCCCCCACAACGTCACCTCCACCTGCCTACACTTATTAACCCCTAATCTGCCGAGCGGACCTGAGCGCTACTATAATAAAGTTATTAACCCCTAATCCGCCTCACTAACCCTATCATAAATAGTATTAACCCCTAATCTGCCCTCCCTAACATCGCCGACACCTAACTTCAATTATTAACCCCTAATCTGACGACCGGAGCTCATCGCTACTATAATAAATGGATTAACCCCTAAACCTAACCCTAACCCTAACACCCCTAACTTTAATATAATTAAAATAAATCTAAATAAATATTACTAACTATCATTAACTAAATAATTCCTATTTAAAACTAAATACTGTACTTACCTATAAAATAAACCCTAAGCTAGCTACAATATAACGAATAGTTATATTGTATCTAGCTTAGGTTTTATTTTTATTTCACAGGCAAGTTTGTATTTATTTTAACTAGATAGACTAGTTAGTAAATAGTTATTAACTATTTAATAACTACGTAGCTAAAATAAATACAAATGCAAACTCAATTCTATTGGCTGATTGGATCAGCCAATAGGATTAAAGCTCAATCCTATTTGTTGATTGCATTAGCAAATAGGATTGCATTAGCAAATAGGATTTTTTCACCTTTAATTCCGATTGGTTGATAGAATTCTATCAGCCCATCAGAATTCAAGGGACGCTATCTTGGATGAGATGACGTCCCTTAAAGGAACCTTCATTCTTCATTAGCCGTGAAAAAAAGAGGAACCTCCGCGCCGGATGTCTTGAAGATGGAGCTGCTCCACGCCGGATGGATGAAGATAGAAGTTGCCGTCTGGATGAAGACTTCTGCCGGCTTGGATGAAGACTTCTGCTGTCTTCGCTGAGGACTTTGTTGAGGATGGATGTTCGGTCTTCAAAAACTGTAAGTGGATCTTTGGGGGTTAGTGTTAGTTTTTTTTTAAGGGTTTATTGGGTGGGTTTTATTTTTAGATTAGGGTTTTGGGCACCAAAAAAGAGCTAAATTCCCATTTAAGGGCAATGTCCATCCAATTGCCTTTTTCAGGGCAATGGGGAGCTTAGGTTTTTTTAGATAGGATTTTATTTGGGGGGTTTGGTTGTGTGGGTGGTGGGTTTTACTGTTGGGGGGTTGTTGTTTTTTTTATACAGGTAAAAGAGCTGATTTCTTTTGGGGCAATGCCCCCCAAAAGGCACTTTTAATGGTTATCGTCAGTTTAGTGTAGGCTTTTTTATTTTGATAGGGCTATTAGATTAGGTTTATGTAATTAGTTTAAAGGGACACTGAACCCAAATTTTCCTTTCATGAATCAGATAGAGCATGCGATTTTAAGCAACTTTCTAATTTACACCTATTATCACTTTTTTCTTCGTTCTCTTGCTTTCTTTATTTGAAAAAGAAGGCATCTAAGCTATTTTTTTTGGTTCAGACCATGGAAAGCACTTGTTTATTGGTGGGTGAATTTATCCACCAATCAGCAAGAACAACCCAGTGTGTTCACCAAAAATGGGCCGGCATCTAAACTTACATTCTTGCATTTAAAAATAAAGATACCAAGAGAATGAAGACAATTTGATAATATGAGTCAATTAGAAAAATAAAAAAAATTAGGTACAGTGTTTAAATATTTGATAATTTGTTTTTATTTTGTGTAATTTAGTGGGGATTATTTTTGTAATTTAGTTAATTGTATTTAATTAATGTAATTTATTTAATTGTAGTGTAATGTTAGGTGTTAGTGTGAGGCAGGTTAGGTTTTATTTTACAGGTAAATTTGTATTTATTTTAACTAGGTAGTTAGTAAAAAGTTAATAACTATTTACTAACTAGTCTACCTACTTAAAATAAATACAAATTTAGCTGTGAAATAAAAATAAAACCTAAACTAGCTACAATGTAACTATTAGCTATATTGTAGCTATCTTAGGCCTAGATTTGGAGTTTGGTGGTAGATGGGCTGTTAACGCTACGCGGGCTTTTTTCTGGCCGCACCATAAAATTAACTCTGGTATCAAGAGTCCAAAAAAATGCTGCGTTAGGCTCCAAAAAAGGAGCGTAGAGCATTTTTACCGCAAATGCAACTCTCGATACCAGAGTTGCTTACGGACGCGGCCAGCCTCAAAAACGTGCTCGTGCACGATTCTCCCATAGGAAACAATGGGGCTGTTTGAGCTGAAAAAAAACCTAACACCTGCAAAAAAGCAGCGTTCAGCTCCTAACGCAGCCCCATTGTTTCCTATGTGGAAACACTTCCTACGTCTGCACCTAACACTCTAACATGTACCCCGAGTCTAAACACCCCTAACCTTACACTTATTAACGCCTAATCTGCCGCCCCCGCTATCGCTGACCTCTGCATTATATTATTAACCCCTAATCTTCCGCTCCGTAAACCGCCGCAACTTACATTATCCCTATGTACCCCTAATCTGCTGCCCCTAACACCGCCGACCCCTATATTATATTTATTAACCCCTAACCTGCCCCCCACAACGTCGCCTCCACCTGCCTACACTTATTAACCCCTAATCTGCCGAGCGGACCTGAGCGCTACTATAATAAAGTTATTAACCCCTAATCCACCTCACTAACCCTATCATAAATAGTATTAACCCCTAATCTGCCCTCCCTAACATCGCCGACACCTAACTTCAATTATTAACCCCTAATCTGACGACCGGAGCTCATCGCTACTATAATAAATGGATTAACCCCTAAAGCTAAGTCTAACCCTAAAACTAACACCACCCTAACTTAAATATAATTTACATCTAACGAAATTAATTAACTCTTATTAAATAAATTATTCCTATTTAAAGCTAAATACTTACCTGTAAAATAAATCCTAATATAGCTACAATATAAATTATAATTACATTGTAGCTATTTTAGGATTAATATTTATTTTACAGGCAACTTTGTAATTATTTTAACCAGGTACAATAGCTATTAAATAGTTAAGAACTATTTAATAGTTACCTAGTTAAAATAATAACAAAATTACCTGTAAAATAAGTCCTAACCTAAGTTATAATTAAACCTAACACTACCCTATCAATAAATTAATTAAATAAAATACCTACAATTACCTACAATAAAACCTAACACTACACTATCAATAAATAAATTAAATACAATAGCTACAAATAACTACAATTACATAAACTAGCTAAAGTACAAAAAATAAAAAAGAACTAAGTTACAAAAAATAAAAAAATATTTACAAACATAAGAAAAATATTACAACAATTTTAAACTAATTACTCCTACTCTAAGCCCCCTAATAAAATAACAAAGACCCCCAAAATAAAAAAATGCCCTACCCTATTCTAAATTAATAAATTTAAAAGCTCTTTTACCTTACCAGCCCTGAAAAGGGCCCTTTGCGGGGCATGCCCCAAGAAAATCAGCTCTTTTGCCTGGAAAAAAAAAAAATACAATACCCCCCCCAACATTACAACCCACCACCCACATACCCCTAATCTAACCCAAACCCCCCTTAAATAAACCTAACACTAAGCCCCTGAAGATCTTCCTACCTTGTCTTCACCTCAACAGGTATCACCGATCTGTCCTGGCATCCGGTGCTGAAGAGGTCCAGAAGAGGCTCCAAAGTCTTCCTCCTATCCGGCAAGAAGAGGACATCCGGACCGGCAAACATCTTCATCCAAGCGGCATCTTCGATCTTCTTCCATCCGGTGCGGAGCGGGTCCATGTTGAAGCAGCCGACGCGGATCCATCCTCTTCTTCCGGCGTCTCCCGACGAATGACGGTTCCTTTAAGGGACGTCATCCAAGATGGCGTCCCTCGAATTCCGATTGGCTGATAGGATTCTATCAGCCAATCGGAATTAAGGTAGGAATATTCTGATTGGCTGATGGAATCAGCCAATCAGAATCAAGTTCAATCCGATTGGCTGATCCAATCAGCCAATCAGATTGAGCTCGCATTCTATTGGCTGTTCCGATCAGCCAATAGAATGCGAGCTCAATCTGATTGGCTGATTGGATCAGCCAATCGGATTGAACTTGATTCTGATTGGCTGATTCCATCAGCCAATCAGAATATTCCTACCTTAATTCCGATTGGCTGATAGAATCCTATCAGCCAATCGAAATTCGAGGGACGCCATCTTGGATGAAGTCCCTTAAAGGAACCGTCATTCGCCGGGAGACGCCGGAAGAAGAGGATGGATCCGCGTCGGCTGCTTCAACATGGACCCGCTCCGCACCGGATGGAAGAAGATCGAAGATGCCGCTTGGATGAAGATGTTTGCCGGTCCGGATCGCCTCTTCTTGCCGGATAGGAGGAAGACTTTGGAGCCTCTTCTGGACTTCTTCAGTGGATGTCTAGCCCCCGCTTGGGTTGGATGAAGATATCGAAGCCAGGATGGATCGGTGATACCTGGGGAGGTGAAGATAAGGTAGGAAGATCTTCAGGGGCTTAGTGTTAGGTTTATTTAAGGGGGTTTGGGTTAGATTAGGGGTATGTGGGTGGTGGGTTGTAATGTTGGGGGGGGGTATTGTATGTTTTTTTTTTTACAGGCAAAAGAGCTGAATTCTTTGGGGCATGCCCCGCAAAGGGCCCTGTTCAGGGCTGGTAAGGTAAAAGAGCTTTTAAATTTATTAATTTAGAATAGGGTAGGGCATTTTTTTATTTTGGGGGTCTTTGTTATTTTATTAGGGGGCTTAGAGTAGGTGTAATTAGTTTAAAATTGTTGTAATATTTTTCTTATGTTTGTAAATATTTTTTTATTTTTTGTAACTTAGTTCTTTTTTATTTTTTGTACTTTAGCTAGTTTATTTGATTGTAGTTATTTGTAGAAATTGTATTTAATTTATTTATTGATAGTGTAGTGTTAGGTTTTATTGTAGGTAATTGTAGGTATTTTATTTAATTAATTTATTGATAGGGTAGTGTTAGGTTTAATTATAACTTAGGTTAGGATTTATTTTACAGGTAATTTTGTTATTATTTTAACTAGGTAACTATTAAATAGTTCTTAACTATTTAATAGCTATTGTACCTGGTTAAAATAATTACAAAGTTGCCTGTAAAATAAATATTAATCCTAAAATAGCTACAATATAATTATAATTTATATTGTAGCTATATTAGGATTTATTTTACAGGTAAGTATTTAGCTTTAAATAGGAATAATTTATTTAATAAGAGTTAATTAATTTCGTTAGATGTAAATTATATTTAAGTTAGGGTGGTGTTAGTGTTAGGGTTAGACTTAGCTTTAGGGGTTAATCCATTTATTATAGTAGCGGTGAGCTCCGGTCGTCAGATTAGGGGTTAATAATTGAAGTTAGGTTTCGGCGATGTTAGGGAGGGCAGATTAGGGGTTAATACTATTTATGATAGGGTTAGTGAGGCGGATTAGGGGTTAATAACTTTATTATAGTAGCGCTCAGGTCCGCTCGGCAGATTAGGGGTTAATAAGTGTAGGCAGGTGTCGGCGACGTTGAGGGGGGCAGATTAGGGGTTAATAAATATAATATAGGGGTCGGCGGTGTTAGGGGCAGCAGATTAGGGGTACATAAGGATAACGTAGGTGGCGGCGCTTTGCGGTCGGCAGATTAGGGGTTAATTATTGTAAGTAGCTGGCGGCGACGTTGAGGGGGGCAGGTTAGGGGTTAATAAATATAATACAGGGGTCGGCGGTGTTAGGGGCAGCAGATTAGGGGTACATAAGTATAACGTAGGTGGCGTTCGGCAGATTAGGGGTTAAAAAAATTTAATCGAGTTGCGGCGATGTGGGGGGGCCTCGGTTTAGGGGTACATAGGTAGTTTATGGGTGTTAGTGTACGTTAGAGCACAGTAGTTAAGAGCTTTATGAACCGGCGTTAGCCCAGAAAGCTCTTAACTCCTGCTTTTTTCCTGCGGCTGGAGTTTTGTCGTTAGAGCTCTAACGCTCACTTCAGAAACGACTCTAAATACCGGCGTTAGGAAGATCCCATTGAAAAGATAGGATACGCAATTGACGTAAGGGGATCTGCGGTATGAAAAAGTCGCGGCTGAAAAGTGAGCGTTAGACCCTATTTTGAGTGACTCCAAATACCGGCGGTAGCCTAAAACCAGCGTTAGGAGCCTCTAACGCTGGTTTTCATGGCTAACGCCGAACTCTAAATCTAGGCCTTAGGGTTTATTTTATAGGTAAGTATTTTGTTTTAAATAGGAATTATTTAGTTAATGATAGGAATTTTTAATTAGATTTATTTTAATTATATTAAAGTTAGGGGTGTTAGGGTTAGACTTAGGGTTAGGTTTAGGGGTTAATAACTTTAGTATAGTGGCGGCGACATTGGGGCAGAAGATTAGGGGTTAATAAGTGTAGGTAGGTAGCGACGACATTGGGGGCGGCAGATTAGGGGTTAATAAGTGTAGGTGGGTAGCGGTGACATTGGGGGTGGCAGATTAGGGGTTAATAAATTTAATGTAGGTGGCGGCGGTGTCGGGGATGGCAGATTAGGGGTTAATAAGTGTAATGTAGGTGTCGGCGATGTCAGGGGCAGAAGATTAGGGGTTAATAAGTGTAATGTAGGTGCCGGCGATGTCGGGGGCAGCAGATTAGGGGTTAATAACTGTAATGTAGGTGGTGGCGTTTCCGGGCAGCAGATTTGGGGTTAATAAGTGTAGGTAGGTTGTGGCGATGTCGGGGCGGCTGATAAGGGGTTAATAAGTGTAGGTAGGTGTCACTGATGTCGGGGGCGGCAGATTAGGGGTGTTTAGACTCAGCGTTTATGGTAGGGTGTTAGGTATAAACATAAATTTTCTTTCCCTATAGGAATCAATGGGGCTGCATTACAGAGCTTTATGCTCCTTTATTGCAGGTGTTAGGCTTTGTTTCATCCGACTCTCCCCATTGATGGCTATGGGGAAATCGCGCACAAGCACGTAAAACCAGCTCAAAGCAGCGCTGGTATTGGAGTGCGGTATGGAGCTCAATTTTGCTCAACGCTCACATATTGCCTGCTAACGCCGGGTTTTTGCAAACCTGTAATAGCAGCACTATAGGGAGGTGAGCGGTGACAGTAACTTGCAAGTTAGTACCGAGCCACTCTTACCGCAAAACTCGTAATATAGCCGTATGTTATGTATGTATGTAAGATAGATGTGGTTTCAAACCTAATGGAGAGTCAATAACAACCTGTGGATGTTATAAAGAGTGGGTACAAATCTCTTTGAATAGCTCAGTTTTGGAGGACATTCTGGGCTGTAGGCAGAATTAGGAAGTGTCATGAACAGAGCGGAGGCATTTAGGTGTGGCTGTGTGGTACAGTGGTATAAAGCTGTTACAATATTTAGTCAACTGGAACCCAGTCACAGGTAAAAACAAACACTTAATTGTGCCTGTTACCAGAGTGACCTGGAGTGTAACAGGATCCTAGTAGCACGTGGGGTAGTAGGGCTGAAGTAAAGAGCCAAAGAGAAGATCTCATTGTCAGGAACTTAGCAGAGGTCAGAACCAGGCTTAAGCCAGTGGTCATAAAAGACAAACAGCAGCAAACAAATCCAAACTCTGACACAAAAATCAGGTGAACACTACAGGATCAGCTGGAACTGGGTCTCCCAGTATTACCAAGTACTGGCTGAATTTCTAGAATTGTGCTGCGTTTTGGTGCAGGTGCAACACAGAATGATCAATTTTAGTGCCAACTGTGAGATACCATGGTTGGCATTATAGTTATGTGCCATTGTATGCTGGGAGTGTGATGTGACAGTGTTAGAGCATGATCACATTGTTATCTTCGCTACCATTGCTTGCACTCATTTGGACACAGAATAAACAAGACAATTTTGGCAACCTCCATACTGGCTTTTGTGGATCAGGTTAGTCACAAGCTGATGCTTTCAACCCTGACAGACAAAGCTGGGCATTCCTGAATGGGTTTTAGTGAAACCAGGACATTTATAGGGAACCCAGAGCAGCAAAACTGTCAACAGGACTGTCAGACATCTCAAGCCCCAGGTCATCCCATAAACTGTAGAATGGTTGGGAGCTCTGTATTAACTAGTGTCTGCCAGAGAGAGTTGCATTTGTTTTCACCACACTATAGCCAAGGGCCTCTAGTTATCAAGCCGTCAACCGCAAATATGCTGGAATTCCGCAGCGTATTTGTGTGAGAGGCTGATTCGCCGTAGTTATCAAGCCCTACAGCCCGGCAAAAGTAGAATATAGTGACATAACCTACGATCCGCCGGACTCAGTCTGACACAGATCGATGGTTAGGTCACTACAGATGTTCCGAACGCAAGTTCGGCACAATCTGACTACTTTTGGTAGTTATAAAACTTCTACCAGGTATGCTCGCCACTATTCCGGCCTGTTCAGAACAGCCAATAGAATGCAAGGTCAATCTGATAGGCTGATTGGATCAGCCAATCGGATTTTTCCTACCTTAATTCCGATTGGCTGATAGAATCCTATCAGCCAATCGGAATTTGAGGGACGCCATCTTGGATGACGTCCCTTAAAGGTACCTTCATTCGGTGTTAGGACGTCGTTGGAAGAAGATGGCTCTGCGTCGGCTGGATGGAAGATGGCTCCGCTCCGCTCCGGATGATTGAAGATAGAAGACGCCGCTTGGATGAAGACTTCTACCGGATGGAGGAGCTCTTCTTGCCCCGCTTGGATGAAGAATTCGGCTCGGCTGAGTGAAGACGGCTCAAGGTAGGGAGATCTTTAGGGGGTTAGTGTTAGGTTTTTTTAAGTGGGGTTTGGGTGGGTTAGAGTAGGGGTATGTGGGTGGTGGGTTTTAATGTTGGGGGGGTTGTATTTTTTTTTACAGGTAAAAGAGCTTATTACTTTGGGGCAATGCCCCGCAAAAAGCCCTTTTAAGGGCTGGTAAAAGAGCTGATTACTTTGTAATTTAGAATAGGGTAGGGCATTTTTTTATTTTGGTGGGCTTTATTATTTTATTAGGGGGCTTAGATTAGGTGTAATTAGTTTAAACTTCTTGTAAAAAATTTTTATTTTCTGTAATTTAGTATTTGTTTTTTTTGTATTATAGTTTAGTTTATTTAATTGTATTTAATTTTAGGTAATTGAAGTTAATTTATTAAATTAATTTAATAATAGTTTAGGGTTAGGTTTAATTGTAACTTAGGTTAGGATTTATTTTACAGGTAATTTTGTATTTATTTTAGCTAGGTAGTTATTAAATAGTTATTAACTATTTAATAACTATTGTACCTGGTTAAAATAAATACAAAGTTGCCTGTAAAATAAAAATAAATTCTAAAATAGCCACAATATAATTATTAATTATATTGTAGCTATCTTAGGGTTTATTTTACAGGTAAGTATTTATTTTTAAATAGGAATAATTTAGTTAATAATAGCAATTTTTATTTAGATGTATTAAAATAATATTTAAGTTAGGGGGGTGTTAGGGTTAGGGTTAGACTTAGGTTTAGGGGTTAATAAGTTTAATATAGTGGCGGCGGTATAGGGGAGGCAGGATAGGGGTTAATAAATTTAATATAGGTCGCGGCAGAGTCCAGGAGCAGTGGTTTAGGGGTTAAACAATTTATTTAGTTGCGGCGGGGTCCGGAAGAGGCGGTTTAGGGGTTAATGAGTTTAATGTAGGTGGCGGCGGTGTAGTTGGGGGCAGGATAGGGGTTAATAAATGTAATGTAGGTGGCGGTGGGCTCCGGGTGCGGCGGTTTAGGGGTTAAACAATTTATTTAGTTGCGGCGGGGTCCGAGATCCGCAGGATAGGGGTTAATAACTTTAATATTGGTGGCGGCAGTATAGGGGGCGGCAGATTAGGGGTTAATAGGTATAATGTAGGTACCGGCGGGGGCCGGGAGCGGCGGTTTAGGGGTTAATACATTTATTATAGTTGCGGCGGGGTCCAGGAGCGGCGGTTTAGGGGGTAATAACTTTATTTAGGTGCGGGGGGCTCCGGGAGCGGCGGTTTAGGGGGTAAAACAGTATAGTATAGTGTGGGTGCTTAGTGACAGGCTAGCAAGAAAGCTGCGAAGAAGCCGATGAGCAGCGAGATCGATGACTGTCAGTTAACAACAGTCCGCTGTTCATCGCTCCGTAATTGGTGCGCGGCTTCTTGACAGCTTTCTTGATAACTTTGGCAAACGTTTTCAGGTCCGCGGCGGCAATGGTAGGCGAGATTAGGCAAGCGTATTTGGCTGGCGAATGCAGGAAAGTAGACGGCTTCATAACTAGAGGCCAAAGGCTTGATGGTACTGTCAAAGAAAAAATAAGCTTCTAAAATACAAAATGTGCTGTCACTACATGGGAATCCTCCAATCCCCTGCTGAAGTCTCATCTGTAGAGGCAGGTGACCATGCCAGATTTGTGTAATGCCTTAGTAATATACATAATGCTAGAAGATTGTTTGTTAAAAAAATAAACAGCTCAGTTTATGTTGTTACAGAATATCCCTGTGAAACGGCACAGTAACATTCAGAGCAAAACTGAGGTTTAGCTATTTTTAATCCAATTTTTATCAAATTCCTTTCTGCAAATAAGATGCAGGTGTGATATTAGATTTGCACTCTTATATTACTATATTACCAACAACAATTTGATGATTTAGCGACTATGATGCTTATTACTTAAAATATTTTGCTTTCACTTTAGTTGTGGTAGTCTATATTGTAATTTATTGTCACTATTATGTGCAAAAGGTTCCACTATGTGCTATTCACTGTTTGCAATTACTTTAAAAAGTAACAATAATCACTAAGGCAATTTTATGTTTTCATTTTTTTTATTTTTTTATTTTATTTACTACTTTTTAACATGGAAAAAAAATGTTTTGAGATCTTGGATACATAGTACATTTTTTTGTATCTATAGAAACAAACAACGTTGTTTTGGAAGCAACTGGAAACAAATATTTATAGAAAACAGGACTGTCAAATCCTGCCTGGGCCAGTAGTATTGGTGTATGTTGGGAAAGTTTTATTCCACAGATTAGTGTATGGGCGAAGCGAGAGAATGGATATATTTGGCAAGGGTTATTCCTCTTGGGCCAGAGCTCAAAACTTGGAACTTTTCCGCCTGCTCCAAAACACTTCCAGACTCCGGCAAACATACACTGCATTGTCATGGAGACGCAGAGCAGTGATGGACGTGAGAGACAGATGGGAACAAATTTACAGGTTGGCCTGTGAGAGGGAACCTTGCAGCTGTGGGAAAAATACGATAAAATATCTTAGCCCTGCGGGTGTGAGATGTGAATGTGAGGTGTATCAGCATATATACAGGAAGAGAGTGCAAAGGGAAGCCATAATGACAGACAGGAGGGAAGGGATGTACACAGAAAAATAATGATCACACCTCACTCAAACAGGAATAAATCAGAAATAATATGACAGCGCCTAGCCATATAACATATATTGCTATTGACAGCCTGTGTGCTTGATATACTAGTAGAGATGAATAGATATTCTAGAGTAATGAAATGTTCTAATTCACTAGAAAGTTTTATTATTAAATAGATGTTTTTGTAAACTGTGATACAATGGAAAAAAGCCAAAGAAATCAGCAGCTAGCTCTCAGTAAAGCATTGCTGTACTAGAGCCTACCTATATCTGCTTTTCAACAAAGGATACCAAGAAAACAAAGCAATTAGATCATAAAAGTAACTTGGAAAGAACTGCATGCTCTATCTGAATCTTAAAATAAAAGAATTGGGTTTTATGTCCCTTTAATAAACATACACTAATAAAATACACAATATGCACATAAATGGTCAGTATTGTATTGGGCATTTCTGCTGCCCTAGGCACTGGGAAACCAGCTTACCTGAAATGCCCCATCCCTGAAAAACAGTTTTATCCCATTTCATTTACTGTTCACAACTTGAAACCAAGGATATGTAGGGGTCCATGCAACCGAGTAGGCAACCAGAGATCACTGGTTTTAAGTAAAATTAATAACAAAAATATTTGTAGATTGCAAGAGTAGAACATTGTCATGCTATAGAGCTACCCCTTATACTCTGCTGCCCTAGGCACAGGCCTATTTGACTTATAGAAAAAAGAAACAGATATGGCGTATATTTATTAATGGTTGAGCGGACATGATTCCAATCGGCTGCTAGCAGGGGTTGTCAATCATCCCGATTGTATCAGGATGATTTCAGTCCGCCACCTAAAAGTTCTTACAACCGCTGCTTTTTAACTTCCATTTTAGACGAGCCTAAAACGATGCTTAATAAATCTACCCAATAGAATATATGCTGTTGTCATAGTAACAAAATACTGCACTAGATTAGAAATATGAAGTGTCAGTCCAATATAGTAAATGACCCTCTGACATAGACCCTACGTACTGCCTATTAATATACTGTCTCTTAATACTTACTAATAATACTGCCTATTAATACTTATTAATAATACTGCTTATTAATACTGCCTATTAATACTGACTAATAATACTACCTATTCATATACTCCCTATTAATACTGACTAACAATACTGCCTATTAATACTGACTAATAATACTGTCTCTTAATACTGACTAATAATATTGCCTATTCATATACTGCCTATTAATACTGACTAATAATACTGCCTATTAGTACTGTCTATTAATACTGCCTATTAAGACCGACTAATAATACTGCCTATTAAGACTGACTAATAATACGGACTAATAATACTGCCTGTTAATACTGTCTAATAATACTGCCAATTAATACTGATTAATAATACTGCCTATTCATATACTGCCTATTAATACTACCTAACAATACTGCCTATTAATACTGACTAATAATACTGACTAACAATACTGCCTATTAATACTGACTAATAATACTGCCTATTAATACCGACTAATAATACTGCCTATTAATACCGACTAATAATACTGCCTATTAATACTGCCTATTAATACTGACTAATAGTACTGCCTATAAATACTGACTAATAATACTGACTAATAATACTGCTTATTAATACTGACTAATAATACTGCCTATTAATACTTACTAATAATACTGACTAATAACACTGACTATTAATACTGCCTATTAACACTGCCTATTAATACTGCCTATTAATACTGCCTAATAATACTGCCTATTAATACTGCCTATTAATACAGACTAATAATACTGACTAATAATATAGCCTATTAATACTGACTAATAATACTGACTAACAATACTGCCTATTAATACTGACTGATAATACTGACTAATAATACTGCCTATTAATACTATTTATACTGACTAACAATACTACCTATTAATACCGACTAATAATAAGTGAATACACCCCTAAGGGGAAATGTTCAAATTGGGCCCAAACTGTCAATATTTTGTGTGGCCACCATTATTTTACAGCAATGCCCTAACCCTCTTGGGCATGGAGTTCACCAGAACTTCACAGGTTGCCACTGGAGTCCTCTTCCACTCCTCCATGATGACATCACGGAGCTGGTGGATGTTAGAGACCTTGCACTCCCCCACCTTCCCTTTGAGGATGCCCCACAGATGCTCAATAGAGTTTAGGTTGGAGACATGCTTGGCCAGTCCATCACCTTTACCCTCAACTTCTTTAGCAAGGCAGTGGTCATCTTGGAAGTGTGTTTGGGGTCGTTATCATGTTGGAATACTGCCCTCCGGATCAGTCTCCGAAGGGAGGGGATAATGCTCTGCTTTAGTATGTCACAGTACATGTTGGCATGCATGGTTCCCTCAATGAACTGTAGCTCCCCAGTGATGGCAGCACCCATGCAGGCCCAGACCATGACACTCCCACCACAATGCTTGACTATAGGCAAGACACACTTATCTTTGTACTCCTCACCTGGTTTCCGCCACATACACTTCACACCATCTGAACCAAATAAGTTTATCTTGGTCTCATCGGACCACAGGACATGGCTCCAGTAATCCATGTCCTTAGTCTGCTTGTCTTCAGCAAACTGTTTGCAGACTTTCTTGTGCATCATTTTTAGAAGAGGCTTCCTTCTGGGACAACAGTAATACAGACCAATTTGATGCAGTGTGCGGCATATAGTCTGAGCACTGACAGGTTGACCCCCCCCCCCACCCCTTTAAACTCTGCAGCAATTCTGGCAGCACTCCTACGTCTATTTCCCAAAGACAACCTTTGGATATGACGCTGAGCATGTGCACTCAACTTCTTTGGTCGACCATGGCGAGGCCTGTTCTGATTGAAACCTGTCCTGGGAAACCACTGTGTGGTCTTGCCCACTATGCTGCAGCTCAGTTTCAGGGTCTTGGCAATCTTCTTATAGCCTAGGCCATCTTTATGTAGAGTAATAATTCTTTTTTTCAGATCCTCAGAGTTCTTTGCCATGAGGTGCCATATTGAACTTCTAGTGACCAGTATAAGAGAGTGTGAGAGCGATAACACCAAATTTAACACACCTGCTCCCCATTCACACCTGAGACCTTGTAACACTAACGAGTCACATGGCACCGGGGAGAGAAAATGGCTAATTGGGCCCAATTTGGACATTTCCACTTTGGGGTGTACTCACTTTTGTTGCCAACGGTTTAGACATTAATGGCTGTGTGTTGAATTATTTTGAGGGGGCAGCAAATTTACATTGTCATACAGGCTGTACACTCACTACTATAAATTGTAGCAAAGTGCCATGTCTTCAGTGAGAAGATATAAAAAAATATTTACAAAAATGTGAGGGTTGTACTCACTTTTGTGAGATACTGTATATGTATGTGTTAATATGTGTATATACACATAATAACACACACACACATATATATATATTTATATATACATATATATATATATATATATCAGCATATACATAAATATTTATATTTGCTGCCATAGCTGCGCAACTTACCCCCTGCGCTGGCACTGAAGTTCTTATGCTGTCTCTGAAGGCATCAGTTTGGAGCCTATGGAAGCGCGCTCTCGCATTGCTGAAAACTAGTAAAACTTGTAACAACAGCGCACATTATTGTACGCTGGTATTACACAGTGTAGCGCAAATATCGCTTTCATCAAAGCGATATTTAGCGCTCCACCTGCAGTCTGGCCCATAATGGTCCTCTAAACTATTTACCCCTTATTTGCACTCACCCACAGCACAACCTAACAATATAAATGCCTTATCTGCCATAACCCCCCTTGTTATTAACCCTAAAAATACTAGTCCACTGCAATGAACATGCCTATACATACATACCAGGGTAATAATATTCTCCTGTAGCTCTTTGTAAACACCATATTGGAAACCCTTCCAAAGGAAAGAAGTTAAATTAAACAGCTTAGCATTTCTTACATTCCAAAGTAATTAAAATGTCGTAATGCAAAAAGCTGTACCTGCGTCACATTATTGAACAGTAGAGAATTTGATATTTGGAGCCTGTATATCAGACTGTAAAGCTGTACGATTTAATCTTAGTCTGTTCCAAGATAAAGATTTAAGATGTGTTGTGCTCCAGTGGTCATTTGTACTGAATATCAATTTCCATCTGATTGTATCAAGAAGCTACCTAGGGAGATGTTAAATAAATTCAGCATATTTTAATATTTATTGGGTAAAGCATGAGGTTATCCTCTAGACTATCTGTGGTTTCATACCATTTAAATAACACATTTTCTTTGAGATTGGTACAACTTCATTAACCCACAAATGCTGTATATAAATTAGGATTATGCATTTGGTTCATTATGAATGTGAATTTGTGAAGAAAACACAGATATTCCTTTAATCTTCACAAAACAAATATTCGAACGAATGCACCAACTAAGTTAAAAGAAAACAAAGAAACACTGATGAAAATCTGTCAGTATTTATTTATTTCCTTTAAATTACCTTTACGGGTTAAATACTTACCTCTAGTGATCATAAGAGCCGTGCTAATGCCAACACTTCTGTACAGAGCCCCGGGCCACGCTCCTATTAGCGTGGGGGATCCTAGAACCTGTGATAAAGGAGAAGGTCCTTTAATCCTCCAATTAGCATTGCCTAGGGCTCTGTGAAGAATGGTCGGGATTAGAAGGTCTCTCCAGCACGCTAGAGGTCAGCATAACATTAAAGGTTTCACCTATAGCAAAGGAACATTTACATTAATTTAAAAAAACAAATGTAAATGTTCCACAAATATATGTAGTAATCTTATGCAAGCAATCGGTAGAGGGAGCTGGTAGTAATGTTATACAAGCAACCTGTAGAGAGAGCTGCAGCATTATAGGTAGTAATGGTATACAAGCAACCTGTAGAGGGAGCTGCAGCAGTATACAGTATGCAGTAATGTTATACACGCAACTTGTAGAGAGAGCTGCATCAGTAGTTGTAGTAATGTTATACAAGAAATCTGTAGAGGGAGCTGCAGCAGTATATGTAGTAATGTTATACAAGCAACCTGTAGAGGGAGCTGCAGCACTATATGTAGTAATGTTATACAAGCAACCTGTAGAGGGAGCTGCAGCAGTATATGGAGTAATGTTACACAAGCAACCTGTAGAGAGAGCTGCAGCAGTATATGTGGTAATGTTATACAAGCACCCTGTAGAGAGAGCTGCATCAGTATATGTAGTAATGTTATACAACTAACCTGTAGAGGGAGCTGCAGCAGTGTATGTAGTAATGTTATACAAGCAACCTGTAGAGGGAGCTGCAGCAGTATATGTAGTAATGTTAAACAAGCAACCTGTAGAGGGAGCTGCAGCAGTATATGTAGTCATGTAATACAAGCAACCTGTAGAGGGAGCTGCAGCAGTATATGTAGTAATGGTATACAAGTAACCTGTAGAGGGAGTTGCAGCGGTATATGTAGTAATGTTATACAAGTAACTTGTAGAGGGGACTGCAGCAGTATATGTAGTAATTTTATACAAGCAACCTGTAGAGGGAGCTGCAGCAGTATATGTAGTAATGTTATACAAGCAACCTGTAGAGAGAGCTGCAGCAGTATATGTAGTAATGTTATACAAGCAACTTGTAGAGGGAGCTGCAGCAGTATATGTAGTAATCTTATACAAGTAACCTGTAGAGAGAACTGCTGCAGTATATGTAGTAATGTTATACAAGTTACCTGTAGAGGGAACTGCAGCAGTATATGTAGTAATGTTATACAAGTTACCTGTAGAGGGAACTGCAGCAGTATATGTAGTAATGTTATACAAGCAACCTGTAGAGAAAGCTGCAACAGTATATGTAGTAATGTTATACAAGCAACCTGTAGAGGGAGCTGCAGCAGTATATGTAGTAATGTTATACAAGTAACTTGTAGAGGGAGCTACGGCAGTATATGTAGTAATGTTATACAAGCAACCTGTAAAGGAAGCTGCAGAAGTATATGTAGTGCTGTTATACAAACAAATTGTAGAGGGAGCTGCAGCAGTATATGTAGTAATATTATACAAGCAACCTGTAGAGAGAGCTGCAGCAGTATATGTAGTAATGTTACAAAAGCAAATTGTAGAGGGAGCTGTAGCAGTGTATGTAGTAATGGTATACAAGTAAACTGTAGTGGAAGCTGCAGCAGTATATGTAGTAATATTATACAAGCAACCTGTGTAGAGTAAGTTGCAGCAGTATATGTAGCAATGTTATACCAGTAACTTGTAGAGGGAACTGCAGCAGTAGATGTAGTAATGGTATACAAGCAACCTGTAGAGGGAGCTGCTGCAGAATATGTAGTAATGTTATACAAGCAACCGGTAGAGGGAGCTGCAGCAGTATATGTAGTAATATTATACAAGTAACCTGTAAAGGGGGTTACAGCAGTATATGTAGTAATGTTATGCAAGCAACCTGTAGAGGGAGCTGCAGCAGTATATGTAGTAATGTTATACAAGCAACATGTAGAGGGAGCTGCAGCAGTATATGCAGTAATGTTATACAAGCAACCTGTAGAGGGAGCTGCATCAGTGTATGTAGCAATGTTATACAAGCAAACTGTAGAGTAAGTTGCAGCAGTATATGTAGCAATGTTATACCAGTAACTTGTAGAGGGAACTGCAGCAGTATATGTAGTAATGGTATACAAGCAACCTGTAGAGGGAGCTGCAGCAGTATATGTAGTAATGTTATACAAGCAACTTGTAGAGGGAACTGCAGCAGTATATGTAGTAATGTTATACAAGTTACCTGTAGAGGGAACTGCAGCAGTATATGTAGTAATGTTATACAAGCAACCTGTAGATAGAGCTGCAACAGTATATGTAGTAATGTTATACAAGCAACCTGTAGAGGGAGCTGCAGCAGTATATGTAGTAATGTTATACAAGTAACTTGTAGAGGGAGCTGCAGAAGTATATGTAGTAATGTTATACAAGCAACCTGTAGAGAGAGCTGCAGCAGTATATGTAGTAATGTAACACAAGCAAATTGTAGAGGGAGCTGCAGCAGTGTATGTAGTAATGGTATACAAGCAACCTGTAGAGGGATCTGCAGCAGTATATGTAGTAATGTTATACAAGAAACCTGTGTAGAGTAAGATGCAGCAGTATATGTAGCAATTCTATATCAGTATCTTGTAGAAGAAACTGCAGCAGTATATGTAGTAATGGTATACAAGCAACCTGTAGAGGGAACTGCAGCACTATATGTAGTGATATTATACAAGTAACCTGTAAAGGGGGTTGCAGCAGTATATGTAGTAATGTTATACAAGCAACCTGTAGAGGAAGCTGCAGCAGTATATGTAGTAATGTTATACAAGCAACCTGTAGAGGGAGCTGCAGCAGTATATGTAGTAATGTTATACAAGCAACCTGTAGAGGGAGCTGCAGCAGTATATGTAGTAATGTTATACAATTAACCTGTAGAGGGAACTGCAACAGTATATGTAGTAATGTTATACAAGTTACCTGTAGAGGGAACTGCAGCAGTATATGTAGTAATGTTATACAAGCAACCTGTAGAGAGAGCTGCAACAGTATATGTAGTAATGTTATACATGAAACCTGTAGAGGGAGCTGCAGCAGTATATGTAGTAATGTTATACAAGTAACTTGTAGAGGGAGCTACAGCAGTATATGTAGTAATTTTATACAAACAACCTGTAGAGGGAGCTGCAGCAGTATATCTAGTGCTGTTATACAAACAAATTGTAGAGGGAGCTGCAGCACTATATGTAGTAATGTTATACAAGCAACCTGTAGAGAGAGCTGCAGCAGTATATGAAGTAATGTTACACAAGCAAATTGTAGAGGGAGCTGCAGCAGTGTATGTAGTAATGGTATACAAGCAACTTGTAGAGGGAGCTGCAGCAGTATATGTAGTAATGTCATAAAGCAACCTGTGTAGAGTAAGTTGCAGCAGTATAAGTAGCAATGTTATCTCAGTAACTTGTAGAGGGAGCTGCAGCAGTATATGTAGTAATGTTATACAAGCAACCTGTAGAGAAAGCTGCAACAGTATATGTAGTAATGTTATACAAGCAACCTGTAGAGGGAGCTGCAGCAGTATATGTAGTAATGTTATACAAGTAACTTGTAGAGGGAGCTACGGCAGTATATGTAGTAATGTTATACAAGCAACCTGTAAAGGAAGCTGCAGCAGTATATGTAGTGCTGTTATACAAACAAATTGTAGAGGGAGCTGCAGCAGTGTATGTAGTAATGGTATACAAGTAACCTGTAGTGGGAGCTGCAGCAGTATATGTAGTAATATTATACAAGCAACCTGTGTAGAGTAAGTTGCAGCAGTATATGTAGCAATGTTATACCAGTAACTTGTAGAGGGAACTGCAGCAGTAGATGTAGTAATGGTATACAAGCAACCTGTAGAGGGAGCTGCTGCAGAATATGTAGTAATGTTATACAAGCAACCGGTAGAGGGAGCTGCAGCAGTATATGTAGTAATATTATACAAGTAACCTGTAAAGGGGGTTACAGCAGTATATGTAGTAATGTTATACAAGCAACCTGTAGAGGGAGCTGCAGCAGTATATGTAGTAATGTTATACAAGCAACCCATAGAGGGAGCTGCAGCAGTATATGCAGTAATGTTATACAAGCAACCTGTAGAGGGAGCTGCATCAGTGTATGTAGCAATAATATACAAGCAAACTGTAGAGTAAGTTGCAGCAGTATATGTAGCAATGTTATACCAGTAACTTGTAGAGGGAACTGCAGCAGTATATGTAGTAATGGTATACAAGCAACCTGTAGAGGGAGCTGCAGCAGTATATGTAGTAATGTTATACAAGCAACTTGTAGAGGGAACTGCAGCAGTATATGTAGTAATGTTATACAAGTTACCTGTAGAGGGAACTGCAGCAGTATATGTAGTAATGTTATACAAGCAACCTGTAGATAGAGCTGCAACAGTATATGTAGTAATGTTATACAAGCAACCTGTAGAGGGAGCTGCAGCAGTATATGTAGTAATGTTATACAAGTAACTTGTAGAGGGAGCTGCAGAAGTATATGTAGTAATGTTATACAAGCAACCTGTAGAGGGAGCTGCAGCAGTATATGTAGTGCTGTTATACAAACAAATTGTAGAGGGAGCTGCAGCAGTATATGCAGTAATGTTATACAAGCAATCTGTAGAGGGAGCTGCATCAGTGTATGTAGTAAAGTTATACAAGTAGCTTGTAGAGGGAGCTGCAGAAGTATATGTAGTAATGTTATACAAGCAACCTGTAGAGAGAGCTGCAGCAGTATATGTAGTAATGTTATACAAGCAACCTGTAGAGAGAGCTGCAGCAGTATATGTAGTAATGTAACACAAGCAAATTGTAGAGGGAGCTGCAGCAGTGTATGTAGTAATGGTATACAAGCAACCTGTAGAGGGATCTGCAGCAGTATATGTAGTAATGTTATACAAGAAACCTGTGTAGAGTAAGATGCAGCAGTATATGTAGCAATTCTATATCAGTATCTTGTAGAAGAAACTGCAGCAGTATATGTAGTAATGGTATACAAGCAACCTGTAGAGGGAGCTGCAGCAGTATATTTAGTAATGTTATACAAGCAACCTGTAGAGGGAACTGCAGCACTATATGTAGTGATATTATACAAGTTACCTGTAAAGGGGGTTGCAGCAGTATATGTAGTAATGTTATACAAGCAACCTGTAGAGGAAGCTGCAGCAGTATATGTAGTAATGTTATACAAGCAACCTGTAGAGGGAGCTGCAGCAGTATATGTAGTAATGTTATACAAGCAACCTGTAGAGGGAGCTGCAGCAGTATATGTAGTAATGTTATACAATTAACCTGTAGAGGGAACTGCAACAGTATATGTAGTAATGTTATACAAGTTACCTGTAGAGGGAACTGCAGCAGTATATGTAGTAATGTTATACAAGCAACCTGTAGAGAGAGCTGCAACAGTATATGTAGTAATGTTATACATGAAACCTGTAGAGGGAGCTGCAGCAGTATATGTAGTAATGTTATACAAGTAACTTGTAGAGGGAGCTACAGCAGTATATGTAGTAATTTTATACAAACAACCTGTAGAGGGAGCTGAAGCAGTATATCTAGTGCTGTTATACAAACAAATTGTAGAGGGAGCTGCAGCACTATATGTAGTAATGTTATACAAGCAACCTGTAGAGAGAGCTGCAGCAGTATATGAAGTAATGTTACACAAGCAAATTGTAGAGGGAGCTGCAGCAGTGTATGTAGTAATGGTATACAAGCAACTTGTAGAGGGAGCTGCAGCAGTATATGTAGTAATGTCATAAAGCAACCTGTGTAGAGTAAGTTGCAGCAGTATAAGTAGCAATGTTATCTTAGTAACTTGTAGAGGGAGCTGCAGCAGTATATGTAGTAATGTTATACAAGCAACCTGTAGAGAAAGCTGCAACAGTATATGTAGTAATGTTATACAAGCAACCTGTAGAGGGAGCTGCAGCAGTATATGTAGTAATGTTATACAAGTAACTTGTAGAGGGAGCTACGGCAGTATATGTAGTAATGTTATACAAACAAATTGTAGAGGGAGCTGCAGCAGTATATGTAGTAATATTATACAAGCAACCTGTAGAGAGAGCTGCAGCAGTATATGTAGTAATGTTACAAAAGCAAATTGTAGAGGGAGCTGTAGCAGTGTATGTAGTAATGGTATACAAGTAACCTGTAGTGGGAGCTGCAGCAGTATATGTAGTAATATTATACAAGCAACCTGTGTAGAGTAAGTTGCAGCAGTATATGTAGCAATGTTATACCAGTAACTTGTAGAGGGAACTGCAGCAGTAGATGTAGTAATGGTATACAAGCAACCTGTAGAGGGAGCTGCTGCAGAATATGTAGTAATGTTATACAAGCAACCGGTAGCGGGAGCTGCAGCAGTATATGTAGTAATATTATACAAGTAACCTGTAAAGGGGGTTACAGCAGTATATGTAGTAATGTTATACAAGCAACCTGTAGAGGGAGCTGCAGCAGTATATGTAGTAATGTTATACAAGCAACCTGTAGAGGGAGCTGCAGCAGTATATGCAGTAATGTTATACAAGCAACCTTTAGAGGGAGCTGCATCAGTGTATGTAGCAATGTTATACAAGCAAACTGTAGAGTAAGTTGCAGCAGTATATGTAGCAATGTTATACCAGTAACTTGTAGAGGGAACTGCAGCAGTATATGTAGTAATGGTATACAAGCAACCTGTAGAGGGAGCTGCAGCAGTATATGTAGTAATGTTATGCAAGCAACTTGTAGAGGGAACTGCAGCAGTATATGTAGTAATGTTATACAAGTTACCTGTAGAGGGAACTGCAGCAGTATATGTAGTAATGTTATACAAGCAACCTGTAGATAGAGCTGCAACAGTATATGTAGTAATGTTATACAAGCAACCTGTAGAGGGAGCTGCAGCAGTATATGTAGTAATGTTATACAAGTAACTTGTAGAGGGAGCTGCAGAAGTATATGTAGTAATGTTATACAAGCAACCTGTAGAGGGAGCTGCAGCAGTATATGTAGTGTGGTTATACAAACAAATTGTAGAGGGAGCTGCAGCAGTATATGCAGTAATGTTATACAAGCAATCTGTAGAGGGAGCTGCATCAGTGTATGTAGTAAAGTTATACAAGTAGCTTGTAGAGGGAGCTGCAGAAGTATATGTAGTAATGTTATACAAGCAACCTGTAGAGAGAGCTGCAGCAGTATATGTAGTAATGTTATACAAGCAACCTGTAGAGAGAGCTGCAGCAGTATATGTAGTAATGTAACACAAGCAAATTGTAGAGGGAGCTGCAGCAGTGTATGTAGTAATGGTATACAAGCAACCTGTAGAGGGATCTGCAGCAGTATATGTAGTAATGTTATACAAGAAACCTGTGTAGAGTAAGATGCAGCAGTATATGTAGCAATTCTATATCAGTATCTTGTAGAAGAAACTGCAGCAGTATATGTAGTAATGGTATACAAGCAACCTGTAGAGGGAGCTGCAGCAGTATATTTAGTAATGTTATACAAGCAACCTGTAGAGGGAACTGCAGCACTATATGTAGTGATATTATACAAGTAACCTGTAAAGCGGGTTGCAGCAGTATATGTAGTAATGTTATACAAGCAACCTGTAGAGGAAGCTGTAGCAGTATATGTAGTAATGTTATACAAGCAACCTGTAGAGGGAGCTGCAGCAGTATATGTAGTAATGTTATACAAGCAACCTGTAGAGGGAGCTGCAGCAGTATATGTTGTAATGTTATACAATTAACCTGTAGAGGGAACTGCAACAGTATATGTAGTAATGTTATACAAGTTACCTGTAGAGGGAACTGCAGCAGTATATGTAGTAATGTTATACAAGCAACCTGTAGAGAGAGCTGCAACAGTATATGTAGTAATGTTATACATGAAACCTGTAGAGGGAGCTGCAGCAGTATATGTAGTAATTTTATACAAACAACCTGTAGAGGGAGCTGCAGCAGTATATCTAGTGCTGTTATACAAACAAATTGTAGAGGGAGCTGCAGCACTATATGTAGTAATGTTATACAAGCAACCTGTAGAGAGAGCTGCAGCAGTATATGAAGTAATGTTACACAAGCAAATTGTAGAGGGAGCTGCAGCAGTGTATGTAGTAATGGTATACAAGCAACTTGTAGAGGGAGCTGCAGCAGTATATGTAGTAATGTCATAAAGCAACCTGTGTAGAGTAAGTTGCAGCAGTATAAGTAGCAATGTTATCTCAGTAACTTGTAGAGGGAGCTGCAGCAGTATATGTAGTAATGGTATACAAGCAACCTGTAGAGGGAGCTGCAGCAGTATATGTAGTAATATTATACAAGTAAACTGTAAAGGGGGTTGCAGCAGTATATGTAGTAATGTTATACAAGCAACCTGTAGAGGGAGTTGCAGCAGTATATGTAGTAATGTTATACAAGTAACTTGTAGATGGAGCTGCAGAAGTATATGTAGTAATGTTATACAAGCAACCTGTAGAGGGAGCTGCAGCAGTATATGTAGTGCTGTTATACAAACAAATTTTAGAGGGAGCTGCAGCAGTATATGTAGTAATGTTATACAAACAACCTGTAGAGAGAGCTGCAGCAGTATATGTAGTAATGTTACACAAGCAAATTGTAGAGGGAGCTGCAGCAGTATATGTAGTGCTGTTATACAAACAAATTGTATAGGGAGCTGCAGCAGTATATGTAGTAATGTTATACAAGCAACCTGTAGAGAGAGCTTCAGCAGTATATGTAGTAATGTTACACAAGCAAATTGTAGAGGGAGCTGCAGCAGTGTATGTAGTAATGTTATACAAGAAACCTGTAGAGGGAGCTGCAGCAGTATATGTAGTAATATTATACAAGAAACATGTGTAGAGTAAGTTGCAGCAGTATATGTAGCAATTTTATACCAGTCTCTTGTAGAAGAAACTGCAGCAGTAGATGTAGTAATGGTATACAAGCAACCTGTAGAGGGAGCTGCAGCAGTATATGTAGTAATGTTATACAAGCAACCTGTAGAAGGAACTGCAGCACTATATGTAGTGATATTATACAAGCAACCTGTAGAGGGAGCTGCAGCAGTATATGTAGTAATGTTATACAAGCAACCTGTAGAGGGAGCTGCAGCAGTATATGTAGTAATGTTATATAAGCAACCTGTAGAGGGAGCTGCAGCAGTATATGTAGTAGTGTTATACAAGCAACCTGTAGAGGGAGCTGCATCAGTGTATGTAGCAATGTTATACAAGCAACCTGTAAAGTAAGTTGCAGCAGTATATGTAGCAATGTTATACCAGTAACTTGTAGAGGGAACTGCAGCAGTATATGTAGTAATGGTATACAAGCAACATGTAGAGGGAGCTGCAGCAGTATATGTAGTAATGTTATACAAGCAACCTGTAGAGGGAGATGCAGCAGTATATGTAGTAATGTTATACAATTAACCTGTAGAGGGAACTGCAGCAGTATATGTAGTAATGTTATACAAGTTACCTGTAGAGGGAACTGCAGCAGTATATGTAGTAATGTTATACAAGCAACCTGTAGAGAGAGCTGCAACAGTATATGTAGTAATGTTATACATGCAACCTGTAGAGGGAGCTGCAGCAGTATATGTAGTAATGTTATACCAGTAACTTGTAGAGGGAGCTACAGCAGTATATGTAGTAATTTTATACAAGCAACCTGTAGAGGGAGCTGCAGCAGTATATGTATTGCTGTTATACAAACAAATTGTAGAGGGAGTTGCAGCACTATATGTAGTAATGTTATACAAGTAACCTGTAGAGAGAGCTGCAGCAGTATATTTAGTAATTTTACACAAGCAAATTGTAGAGGGAGCTGCATCAGTGTATGTAGTAATGGTATACAAGCAACCTGTAGAGGGAGCTGCAGCAGTATATGTAGTAATGTTATACAAGCAACCTGTGTAGAGTAAGTTGCAGCAGTATATGTAGCAATGTTATCTCAGTAACTTGTAGAGGGAACTGCAGCAGTATACGTAGTAATGGTATACAAGCAACCTGTAGAGGGAGCTGCGGCAGTATATGTAGTAATGTTATACAAGCAACCGGTAGAGGGAGCTGCAGCAGTATATGTAGTAATATTATACAAGTAAACTGTAAAGGGGGTTGCAGCAGTATATGTAGTAATGTTATACAAGCAACCTGTAGAGGGAGTTGCAGCAGTATATGTAGTAATGTTATACAAGCAACCTGTAGAGGGAGCTGCAGCAGTATATATAGTAATGTTATACAAGCAACCTGTAGAGGGAGCTGCATCAGTGTATGTAGCAATGTTATACAAGCAACCTGTAGAGTAAGTTGCAGCAGTATATGTAGCAATGTTATACCAGTAACTTGTAGAGGGAACTGCAGCAGTATATGTAGTAACAGTATACAAGCAACATGTAGAGGGAACTGCAGCAGTATAGGTAGTAATGGTATACAAGCAACCTGTAGAGGGAGCTGCAGCAGTATATGTAGTAATATTATACAAGTAACCTGTAGAGGGAGCTGCAGCAGTATATGTAGTAATGTTATACAAGCAACCTGTAGAGGGAGCTGCAGCAGTATATGTAGTAATGTTATGCAAGCAACCTGTAGAGGGAGCTGCAGCAGTATATGTAGTAATGTTATACAAGCAACCTGTAGAGTAAGTTGCAGCAGTATATGTAGCAATGTTATACCAGTAACTTGTAGAGGGAACTGCAGCAGTATATATTGTAATATTATACAAGCAACCTGTGGAAAGAGCTGCAACAATACATGTAGTACTGTTATTCAAGAAACATGTAGAGGGAGCTGCAGCAGTATATGTAGTAATGTTATACAAGCAACCTGTAGAGGGAGCTGCAGCAGTATATGTAGTATTGTTATACAAGCAACCTGTAGAGGGAGCTACAGCAGTATATACAATAATGTTATACAATCAACCTGTAGAGGGAGCTGCAGCAGTATATGTAGTAATGTTATACAAGCAACCTGTACAGGGAGCTGCAGCAGTATATGCAGTAATGTTATACAAGCAAGTTCATAGCAGAACTAAGGCCTAGATTTGGAGTTTGGCGTTAGCCTTGAAAACCAGCATTAGAGACTAATGCTGGTTAGTTTGGCGTTAGCCTTGAAAACCAGCATTAGAGACTCCTAACGCTGGTTTTAGGCTAACTCCGGTATTTGGAGTCACTCAAAATAGGGTCTAACGCTCACCTTTCAACCGCGACTTTTCCATACCGCAGATCCCCTTACGTCAATTGCGTATCCTATCTTTTCAATGGGATCTTTCTAACTCCGGTATTTAGAGTCGTGTCTGAAGTGAGCGTTAGACATCTAACGACAAAACTCCAGCCGCAGGAAAAAAGTCAGTAGTTAAGAGCTTTCTGGGCTAACGCCGGTTTATAAAGCTCTTAACTACTGTGCTCTAAAGTACACTAACACCCATAAACTACCTATGTACCCCTAAACTGAGGCCCTCCCACATCGCCGCCACTCGATTAAATTTTTTTAACCCCTAATCTGCCGACCGCCACCTACGTTATACTTATGTACCCCTAATCTGCTGCCCCTAACACCGCCGACCCCTGTATTATATTTATTAACCCCTAATCTGCCCCCCACAACGTCGCCGCCAGCTACCTACAATAATTAACCCCTAATCTGCCGACCGCAAAGCGCCGCCACCTACATTAAAGCTATGTACCCCTAATCTGCTGCCCCTAACACCGCCGACCCCTATATTATATTTATTAACCCCTAATCTGCCCCCCACAACGTCGCCTCCACCTGCCTACACTTATTAACCCCTAATCTGCCGAGCGGAGCTCACCGCTATTCTAATAAATGTATTAACCCCTAAAGCTAGGTGTTAGGGTTAGAGGTCCATGATCCGGATGAAGTCTTCTATCAACGGCATCTTCAATCTTCTTTCTTCCGGATCCATCTTGCAGACCTCCGACGCGGAACATCCTCTTCTCCCGACGCCTACTAGCCGAGTGACGGTTCCTTTAAGGGACGTCATCCAAGATGGCGTCCCTCGAATTCCGATTGGCTGATAGGATTCTATCAGCCAATCGGAATTAAGGTAGGAATATTCTGATTGGCTGAATTCTATCAGCCAATCGGAATTCGAGGGACGCCATCTTGGATGACGTCCCTTAAAGGAACCGTCATTCGGCTAGTAGGCGTCGGGAGAAGAGGATGTTCCGCGTCGGAGGTCTGCAAGATGGATCCGGAAGAAAGAAGATTGAAGATGCCGTTGATAGAAGACTTCATCCAGATCATGGTCCTCTTCAGCTCCCGCTTGGATGAAGACTTCATTCGGATCATGGACCTCTTCAGCTCCCGCTGGATGAAGACTTCATCCGGATCATGGACCTCTTCAGCCCCCCGCTTGGGCTTGGATCAGGACATCGGAGGAGCTCTTCAGGATGGATCGGTGAACCTGGTAGGGTGAAGACAAGGTAGGAAGATCTTCAGGGGCTTAGTGTTAGGTTTATTTAAGGGGGGTTTGGGTTAGATTAGGGGTATGTGGGTGGTGGGTTGTAATGTTGGGGGGGGTATTGTATGTTTTTTTTTACAGGCAAAAGAGCTGAATTTCTTGGGGCATGCCCCGCAAAGGGCCCTGTTCAGGGCTGGTAAGGTAAAAGAGCTTTGAAATGTAGTAATTTAGACTAGGGTAGGGCATTTTGTTATTTTGGGGGTCTTTGTTATTTTATTAGGGGGCTTAGAGTAGGTGTAATTAGTTTAAAATTGTTGTAATATTTTTCTTATGTTTGTAAATATTTTTTTATTTTTTGTAACTTAGTTCTTTTTTATTTTTTGTACTTTAGTTAGTTTATTTCATTGTAGTTATTTTTAGGAATTGTATTTAATTTATTTATTGGTAGTGTAGTGTTAGGTTTAATTGTAGATAATTATAGGTATTTTATTTAATTTATTTATTGATAGTGTAGTGTTAGGTTTAATTGTAACTTAGGTTAGGATTTATTTTACAGGTAATTTTGTTATTATTTTAACTAGGTAACTATTAAATAGTTCTTAACTATTTAATAGCTATTGTACCTGGTTAAAATAATTACAAAGTTGCCTGTAAAATAAATATTAATCCTAAAATAGCTACAATGTAATTATAATTTATATTGTAGCTATATTAGGATTTATTTTACAGGTAAGTATTTAGCTTTAAATAGGAATAATTTATTTAATAAGAGTTAATTAATTTCGTTAGATTAAAATTATATTTAACTTAGGGGGGTGTTAGTGTTAGGGTTAGACTTAGCTTTAGGGGTTAATACATTTATTATAGTAGCGGTGAGCTCCGGTCGGCAGATTAGGGGTTAATGTATGAAGTTAGGTGTCGGCGATGTTAGGGAGGGCAGATTAGGGGTTAATACTATTTATTATAGGGTTAGTGATGCGGATTAGGGGTTAATAACTTTATTATAGTAGCGCTCAGGTCCGCTCGGCAGATTAGGGGTTAATAAGTGTAGGCAGGTGGAGGCGACGTTGAGGGGGGCAGATTAGGGGTTAATAAATATAATATAGGGGTCGGCGGTGTTAGGGGCAGCAGATTAGGGGTACATAAGGATAATGTAAGTAGCGTCTGTTTACGGAGCAGCAGATTAGGGGTTAAAAATAATATGCAGGGGTCAGCGATAGCGGGGGAGGCAGATTAGGGGTTAATAAGTGTAAGGCTAGGGGTGTTTAGACTCGGGGCACATGTTAGGGTGTTAGGTGCAGACGTAGGAAGTGTTTCCCCATAGCAAACAATGGAGCTGCGTTAGGAGCTGAACGCAGCTTTTTTGCAGGTATTAGGTTTTTTTTCAGCTCAAACAGCCCCATTGTTTCCTATGGGGGAATCGTGCACGAGCACGTTTTTGAGGCTGGCCGCTTGCGTAAGCAACTCTGGTATCGAGAATTGAAGCTGCGTTAAAAATGCTCTACGCTCCTTTTTTGGAGCCTAACGCAGCCTTTTTGTGGACTCTCAATACCAGAGTTATTTTTATGGTGCGGCCAGAAAAAAGCCGGCGTTAGCTACGTGGGTCGTTACCGACAAAACTCTAAATCTAGGCCTAAGAAACTATATTCTGTAAATAGTTATACATATAATGCTTTACATTTTCAGCAGTTATATTGTATTTAAAGATACATAAAAGTGCGATATAAACATGCTTTCTAATTGCACTATTTGCAAACCTGTCAAGTGACAGTGTGTTATGTGACAATCAGCAACCAATCACAGACTCATATACATATACACTGAACTCTTGCACATGATGAGTAAGAGCTGATGTGCATATACCTGTGACAATGAATATTCATCAGTCAATCACATTCTCATATACTCTTGCACAGATGTGTATCTGTATATATACAGTATACATATATATATGTATATATATATATATATATATATATATATATATATATATATACACACACACACACACGCACATACATACATATACACAGTGCTTTTTTGTAAAAAAAAAAAAGTGCCAGTACTCATTGATTATTGATCAATATATTCTGCTCAGTAAACAAAGGGACAAAGTTATATTATGGTTGATATATTTTGTAGTTCCTCTTGTGAAATTTATAGTACTTACATGAAATTACAAATATTACCTGTTATTAGATGGTAGAGGTGGTGGTACTCAGTACCGGTGAGTAGCCCCACAAAAAAGCACATCAAGTGCACGGAACACAAGCCTTGTGTTCCAGTCAATAACGTGACTACTGGTAGAACGAAAAAAGCATAAACATAAAAATTTAAATTGATGACCATGATTGGATGTAAAATAACACATCCTAGTGTAGACCCATACTGGTATATTCATCTATTGCTTCATATTGAGAACCCAGCTGTTCGTTCTAAATATAATACCAAAAACGCTTTTTGTGTACAGTGTTACCATGGAAACTGTGACACGTGTTCTTTGTGTAACTCATCGTTCAAAACTGCAATATTTGTTAATCTTCTTAGTCACATATTCAACTTTTAATGTTGCCAGTAAAGGAAAAACATAAAACTCACTTAAAATAATTGACAGTATAAACAATATAATGTTTAAACACATTGTGTAACCATATCGGTCACAATCTTTACAATGTGTACAGTCTAGGAACACTTAAGGTTAGCCCCAAGCTCACTGTTCAAATGTGCAGTATGTTCATAATGTGTACTCATGCAACCAGTTATAACCAATTGTAGGTCAATCTGCAAAAAAGGGTTACTGCATTAATGCCACATACAGGTATGACCAGGTTGTGCAGAATTAGGACCAACAAAATCCCAAAACTAAAACCCCTTAAAGATGGCACAAGTGGATATGCAATGCCAAACAAACCCCACCCTCTCAGGCACAAACGTGTTTGAAACTGGCACCCCAGGTATGTATTAGGTATCCTTCTTAAATGAGCACATTAAAATCAAGTATTGAATTAAGTCCTCCTGGATTGATAGTGACCAATTGGTATATCCATTGAGCTTCAAGCAGAATGATCTTGTCTCTGTCTCCATCCCTGTCAAATTTTGGCACATGGTCAAAGAAATTAGCTCTAACCGAAGTCACAATCTAATTCACACAATTGGACATCTCAACACAATGTTGAGCTATCGGCAGATTGTCCTTTATCCAATGCCTGTTGTATCGCCAGTCTGTGATTGGCCATGCCCTCCCTGAGTGTGCTCCTAGTTTTACCAACATAATATTTGGCACACGGACAAATAAGGAGCTAGACTACATGTGTATTGTTGCATGAAAGAGAAAAAAACGTATTTTGTACATTTTGTTGTTGTGAGGTTGATTAAATATTTTGGTGGCAATTGTGACCAACCACAGCCCAAGGGGGTTGTAAAAGGTTGCTACAAGTGCCTAGGAAGTACAACTTGCAATAGTATTATTGCCACCAAAATATTTGGTATGAAATTAGCTAATGCACATCAGCACTGACATTTTTGTGTTCCCCTTGTTATCTTTTTTGGAAATGAAATTTTGTGTTAAATGTCCCTTTAAAGTCAGTGGTGAGAAAGGTGACAGAGAAAGACAAACATGAGTGATTTCAATTTTCTCTGGTAAACTAAAAAAACTTTTGAGCAGAAAGAGATTTTCAGCTGGCACCATAACCAGCCCAAATGTCAGACACAAAAAAAGAATAATTTTGGCACTGGAAGATGCATAATGAGACACATCAAATTCTTGCATTTGGATCCAGCATAAAAGCTTTAGCTTAATTAAATCCACTAGCATAAACCCTTTGTTTAAAGCACCTTCATCATACCCAGCCAAAAGCATTTCACTCTCTGTGTGTCTGACATCTGCTGGAAAATCACATGGCCGTTAGCTATGGACTTAAAAATATCCTAAATATACAAGAACAAAATATTTCTATTGGCCCAGTTTAGGGAATCAGAGGAATTCACAGATGCCCCAAACCATTTCATTTAAGAAAAAAAAACAAGTAATTTAATTGTTTATTCAACTGGAAAAAATATCGGTTACATTTTTATAAGTGATTATTATCAAATTATAAATCAAATGCTATTTATCAAGAATGTAAAGTTACAGTAAAGACTCACTTTTTTGGTCTGATGAAGGGGTGACTACCCTGAAACGTCACTGAAAATAAACTAAGTTTGGACACTTTTCAAGACCAGTGAGTGCTTTGGACTACACCTACTATTTGCTTGCATCTTAGCACCCTGACATTTTACTATAGTTTGTTGGAGTGCACTTATCCTACCTTTTACTATATACATAAATATATATATACACACAAAAAATATATATTTAGACATGTTTATATATGTATCTCTATGTTAAATCCTTTTGCTTGCCTTTTTTTTCTAACACCTGAGACCTCATATCTTTGAGTCCTTATACATTTTAAATAAAAACATTTTTAATAATTTGTATTTGACAGTGTTAATATGAGTGTAACTTTAATATTAAATGTATTTTTGTTGTGTTTTGTGCAACTTTTTTCTCTTGCGTAACAGTTAACCATAGCTCTGAAGTAACACTAATCAGACATGCGTTAAATTCTATTGCACTCAAGCAAAAGCATTTACTTTCAACTTGTAATAAGCACACTATTTCCTGTGGCACGCAAAGAGCCGAGAAATACCCCATATCGTTTGTGTGCTGCAGTTAGCACACCACTCATAATCTAGACCTTTGTCTGCACTCTACCTTAAAGGGACAGTCAACACCAGAATTTTTGTTGTTTAAAAAAGAAAGATAATCCCTTTATTACCCATTCCCCAGTTTTGCACAACCAACACAGTTATATTAATATACTTTTTACCTCTGTAATTATCTTGTATCTAAGCATCTGCTGACTGCCCCTTATTTCAGTTCTTTTGACAGACATGCAGTTTAGCCAATCAGTGCTCAGTCCTAGGTCACTTTACGTGCATGAGCTCAATGTTATCTATATGAAACATGTGAACTAATGCCCTCTAGTGGTCAAAATGTATTCAGATTAGAGGCAGTCTTCAAGGTCTAAGAAATTAGCATATGAACCTCCTAGTTTTAGCTTTCAACTAAGAATACCAAGAGAACAAAGCAAAATTGGTGATAAAAGTAAATTGGGAAGTTATTTAAAATTACATGCCCTATTTAAATCATGAAAGTTTTTTTTGGACTTGACTGTCCCTTTAATTAATAAAGACCAAAAAAAAGTTACGATTAAACCTACATGAACTATGGGGATGTGGGTACATTATTCATGTGAATACACAGGGGGATATATATCAAAGCGTCAATCTCGGTGCATTCGCCGGCGTCAATATGCTCGCCAGAAATCTCCAGACATTGCTGCCGCGGATCTGCATACGATGCCCTTATTTTTTAAAAAAAAGTAAAAAACATGCGTGTTATTCTGTTTTTTCCTAACTTTATTTATACCATTTCATTACTGTCCATGAACAAGCACATTTCTCTAAAGCTAATATTTTATTTTTCATCTGTTAATGTCGAAGAAATAGCTAGATTTATACCTCAACAAACAATATCTCATAGAAAGTTATTTTTATATTTATATTTGTTATACAAAAAAATCTTATATATATGATACTTTCACATAAATTAATGTGTATTTGTATTTCTAGAAGTCATGATATGCTTTTATCTCTTTTTTTTATAAATGATTGTTACTGCTAGAATTTGTACATATATATTTGCATATACTTGTTATATATATATATATATATATATATATATATATATATATATATGTGTGTGTGTGTGTGTATGTGTGTGTTATGTCAGAAATCTATTGCAAACATATTTACATGTCCCTAAATTCCTTTATTTGTTCTAAACAATGTTGTCTTTCATATCTCTGTGTATATTTATACCACTATATGTATATAGTGTACATTTATTATTATTCTGAGCAGGAATAATTGTGAATATAACATGTAATCAGAGTATCATATGTATTTATTTGCAATCAATTGATATTTTAAGAGCTGGGCCAGTTTTCTCTCTGCACTTCTCTCTGCACCTGTGTAACCCCTCTTGATTGCAATCTAGTTTTAAAAAACACCCCTAAACAGGTGTTACAAAATGGGCTGGCATTTAAGATGACATTTCTTACTGAAAAAGAAATTAAAGAGAAGGAAGAAATACACTGAAAATAGCATAACAGTAAAGAGGTGATTTTAATTTCTGCTGTATTTGATTCATGACAGTTTAATGTTAGGTGGGCTATCCCTTTGAGCTATCAGCTTAAGATTATATTGAATCAAACATCATTCAAATTTTAAAATCATTGTCTAAAATACTACACTGTATGTCCTAATGCCAGCATCAATGTTTATCTTTAATACTAATTTCACATATGAATACTTTCAATGTATAATACACAATGTAACAAATGGCACTTACAAGTTCTGATGAGTGATCAATGACACAAGTATCGAGCAATTTGATTTGTTAGTGATAGTTTAAAATGTATATTTGAATCAGATTGACTGATGTCATAAATCATGTGATAATGCATATTCCAATCAAAAGTGGTTGAAAAATTCACTAGTGTGTGGGTTGTTTAGGAGTTTGCGTCATAATTAGTGCGAAAAGTGTGGCGTCAAATTTGGTGCGAAGTGGAGAGTGGGACGTGTATTATATGCCTTAAACATGATGCAAATAGATTTATCAAAAACATAAAAAGGAAGTTAGCTATATCATGTTGTATATTTATTTCATTTTTATCTCTATATCTATGAGTGCGCCAAATGTGGAGCAATAATATTGTTTGATTTAGAAAGGATATACAATTTTAATAAAGTCTCTAATTTACTTTTATTATGCAATATGCTTAATTCTCTTGCAGCATCGAACATAAGCATTCTGTGTTTTCAGACTCGCATTGATTTCTATGGCATCCGTGGCCTCAAGGGTGGCGGTTTGAAAACTAGGTACATTGCGTTGGACTAGGCGTGAGCTTACCTGTTAAATGTTTGATAAATTGGGAAAAGGGTCAAATAGAGTCGAATGTGAATACGAAATATCTGTAATGATTGCAACCATCGATCTGCGTCGGATTGAGATCACAGGAGCGTATATTTCGTCACACATTTTAACATTTGACAATGTTCACACTTTATTAACTACGGCGGATCAATCTCGCATTAAATACGACATGGGACTCCAGCGTATTTTCAGTTGACGCTTTGATAAATATCCCCCACCATTTTTTATTGATATGTATTATATTGTAAAATGGTGTAATATTATTTTAAGTCTTGTGATTTTAAAAATAATGTTTTTAGCTTTTTAGAGTTTTTTTCTTTTTTTAGGAAGAATATTTAGTGTTCGGGATATTAATATTCTTTCTAGTTTTAACAAAGTGCATTTTTATATCTTTGCACTTTGTAAAAAATGTTTGTTTGTTTTTTTAAATTGACAAGTTTTTTTTAATATTTTATTTTTACTGCCGATATCAGTTCTCACTGTTCTGAGTGTGTTTTACTTACATTATTGCGACTGCAATGTAACAAACGTTTTATTAATAAAGAACTAGTTCTATTGCTCTGGAGCTGACATTAACTATGTGTTTATCCAATTTCCAAGCAACATTGCAATAATAAAATTATCTAACGCATGTATGTCCCTTTAAATAGGAAAGCTGCTAAATCCTTTTTAACGCTATATTGGTGCCATTATTGCTGATTGGAAGGTTTGGTTTATGTGTAGCGCATATTTAGACACCTGCTAGTGTGCGCACAGCAGAATAATGAATAAATATTCACATCTGAACATCAGAATTTAACTCGTGAGAACTACGATCACTCATTAAAAACAGTTACTAGAAATCTGGAAATGCATTTAAGCCTTACATGCAATAGTCATTATGGAAACTGTAGCCTAGATATAAACTGCTTTATGTGATTTTATATCCCCCAAAAATCTTAACATTCCAGTGCTGAAAAATATTTCCAGTTGTTTAAATCATTTTATTAAAATATTTGTATCTTTATAGCAGTTTAGGCTGTGGGTTCATGAATTCCGTTTAATGCCATGCCGCCAGCGCTTGTGCACATGCACAAGACCAAATGCAACCAATATATTGCTGTAGGAAACATTTGGAACTTGGGGAGTTAAAAGTGACTCTTTTTAATTGCAAAGAAACAGGAAAGGTGTTTAAGGGACACTGTTCTCTAGATTTTTCTTTGCATTAATGTTTTGTAGATAATTCATTTATAGTTTTGCTTACTTTTTAATAACATTCTATGGATTTTCAGACTTCTAACCAAGCCTTAAAGTATCAGATGTAGACACAAGTCTACAGATTCCTGCTTGCTGTTTGTGTAATGGCTATTTTCATATGCAGGGGGTGAGGGAATTTCTGTTCTTCTTGTTTTCCCAGCCCCTTTCACTGGGTGTCCCAACCTAACCTCATCAACAGTGCTAAACTGGGAGCTTCTTAGATAGGGAAAGATTACAAGTCACGCGGCCAATCAGTTGTTAAAACACTGTGCGCATTATTGCTTTTTCGCATTTGGGGTTGCTCAGGTATTACAAGTTGCAAATAACTTATTTTGCGCTTGCGTTAATCTGCGTAATCCAAACAGCCAAATAAAGTGCGCGTTCACGTATTCCCCCATAGAAGTCAAAAGAAAAAACAAATAGAAAAAAAAAACCACAAAAAACCTAATGTGTGGTACAAAGCTCATGACGTATCCTCCTCGAAAAGTGTACAAGAAAATGCGAATAATTCCTTTTTCAAGAATGTTTTCGTAACGGAATATGTTCTATTTATAAAAAAATATTTCACTATATATGTGATGATTTTTGGACTGATATATCTATTTATAGTGAGATATTTATATGAATATATATATATATATATATATATATATATATATACTGTATATATATCAAGATCTATATGCAAATATCTCTTTGAAAATCCCTCTGAAATATTGTTTAATGTGCATAAGCTTGTAATGTGAAATATTTTCATTATCTCCATATACATATAAATCCATGTTTCTCTATGTATGTGCATAGTAAAATCCCTGCGTCTGTTTTTCTTCTATCTTTGAGCCTTTATAACGTTTGTGTGCAATATATTTTTAAAATAATTTTTATAAGACAGTGTTAATATGAGTGTAACTGTATTTTCTATTGTATTTTTGAAGTGTTTCGTGAAACTTTCATATTCCGGAAAACTGTTAACTAAAGCTTTTTGAGCGCGCAATCATGATTTTTTAATAGCTGCACAATGGAAAATTATTGCGAAAAGACAGAATCTCATGGGGAAAACCCATACCGTGTGACTTGTAATCTTGCCTTAAATTTTAAAAAGGTTTTATACTGGATTTTTAGATTAGCAACTGTGCATATTCTTCTTTATATTAGTGTCAGTTACATGCAGCTATATGAAAATAAACTGTATAAACAAAAGTCCTTTACACAAAAAAAAAAAAATTCTGCTAATTCTACAATGTGCGTCTTAAATTGTTGTGGTATTGTCAAAGGTTTTTGTATTACTTATCTTTTCCAGCATGTAATTCCATTAACATCAATAGTTGTATTAAAAGGACATAAAACCCTAACATTTTCTTTCATGATTCTGATAGAACATACAATTTTAAACAACTTTCCATTTTACTTTTATTATCAAATTTTCTTTCTTTTCTTGTTATACTTTGTTGAAAAGTTTGATAATAGAAGCAAATTGGAAAGTTTTTTAACCCCTTAGTGACCGAGGACATGTCAGTCACGTCCTACATTGGGTGTCAGTTAATGACCAAGGACGTGCCTGGCATGTCCTCTGCATTTTCAAGCACTGGAAGCGATCGTGATCGCTTCCAGATGATTTTGGGGTATTGAAGCGATGCCTCGATGTTGAGGCATCGTGCAATACCTTTTTATAGGCAATCGATGCAGAGAGGGCCACTCTGTGTCCCCCTCTGCACCGGCCAGTGATGGTGTTGAGCATTGGGGGCATGGGAGGGATTGGAGGGATGCAGGTGGGCGGCCCATCACTGGGGGAGGCGGGAGGAGAGCAGGACAGGATGTTACGGTGCGGAGGTGGCGTGCGGTGGCGGATGGGGACCCCTACATTACAGAAAGTCTGCACTTTAGTGCAACATGATGGAGGGATAGAGGGGGTATTTTACATTTAGTTTCATGGGAAATGACCTGGGAGGGGTTAGGGGGTCGGGAAATGACCTGGGAGGGGGTAGGGAAATGTGGGGGGGCTGCTACACTACAGAAAAAAATATATAGCAAAATGGGTACTTGCAGACAGCTGCCAGTACCTAACATGGTGGATAGTAGGTAGAGGGGGGAGGGTTAGCAAGCTGTTGGGGGGGTCAGGGAGGTTGGGAGGTAAGGAGCAATAGTACCCCTCAGAAAATATATATTTTTTAACCCTTTTATTTTATACTGGCAGACTTTCTGCCAGTACTTAAGATGGGGCTGACCTTTGGGGGGTGGGGGAGGGAAGAGAGCTATTTGAGTGGGGTCAGGGAGGGATTATGGGGTGGGATGTGTCAGGTGAGAGGCTGATCTCTACACTAAAGCTAAAATTAACCCTACAAGCTCCCTAATTAACCCCATTCACTGCTGGGCATAATACACGTGTAGTGTGCAGCGGCATTTAGCGGCCTAATAAATTACCAAAAAGCAATGCCAAAGCTATATATGTCTGCTATTTATGAACAAAGGGGATCCCAGAGAAGCATTTACAACCATGTGTGCCATAATTGCACAAGCTGTTTGTAAATAATTTCAGTGAGAAATTTTGTGAAAAAGATTATTTTTTATTTGATCACATTTGTCCGTGAAATGGTGGCATGAAATATACCAAAATGGGCCTAGATTAATACTTTGGGTTGTCTACTAAAAAAAAATACTTACATGATTGTGAAGGGTTATTCAGGGATTCCGGACAGATATCAGTGTTACAATGTAACTATCGATAATTTGGGAAAATATGCTTTGGAAAAGTATTTATTGCCCTATAACTTGCAAAAAAAGCAAAGAACATGTAAATATTGGGTATTTCTAAACACAGGAAAAAAAATAAAAACTATTTAGCATGGGTATTTTTTTGTGGTTGTAGATGTGTAACAGATTTTGGTGGTCAAAGTTAGAAAAAGTGTGTTTTTTTCCATTTTTTCATCATATTTTATATATATTTTTTATAGTGTATATGATATGATGCAAATAATGGTATCTTTATAAATACATTTAATGGCGAGGAAAATGGAATATAATATGTGTGGGTACAGTAAATAAGTAAGAGGAAAATTACAGCTAAACACAAACACGGCAGAAATGTAAAAATAGCCCTAGTCCCAAATGGTAACAAAATTGAAAAGTGTTGTGGTCACTAAAGGGTTAAAATTGCATTCTATATCTGCATTATGAAATATGCTGGCAATATATATTGCAAGCAGCATCATTACCTACTTTGATAATGAAAAGTAAAGGATCCCTTTTAATTATATCACACAACAAAGTAAACATAACTCAGCCTACAAGAATAACCTAATCTGCCTTAACTCTTCATCGCTATTAACCCCTAGACTGCCACATCCCATGACAAACTACCCCAATACACTAGTAAACCCTAAACTGCAATAACCTCTTCTTTACTTAACCCCTAAACTGCCACATATGCCACCACAATAAACGTAATACTCTACTTAACCCATAAACTACCAATACCCCCACCGCAATAACCCCCTACTCTACCCTACTACCCCCTAGCCTATTAGTCCCCTAACCCCCTCAACCCCACCATCACAAACTGCCCATACACTATTTGACCCCCTAACACCCTTAACCTAAGACCCACTAAGTTACAAAAACTAAAAAAAAAAATACAAAAAAATACTAATATATAGTATTATATATATATATATATATATATATATATATATATATATATATATATATATATATATATATATATATATATATATATATATATATATAAACTGGTCTAACAGTAAAAACCCTTATCCTAAAACTAAAGTCCCCACACTAAAAAAAACTGTTCTAAAACTAAAACCTACTCTAAAAATTGTCCTGAAAAGGGCAGTGCCCTCATTAAAGTAATCACAGCTCTTTTGCATCAAAACAAACCCTTATGCACACTCTGTTACTAGCTAGTCACTGGTTTGTTTTGGTCTGGGAGATGGATTGTTGGTCCTTTCCGTTCAGTAGTTTTGTGATTGGCTGAATAACTACAGTCCATCCTCTTGTTCCATGACGTCACCGCATTCGGGCTCCGTTTCAGGAAAGATCTGGCTGCTTCATTTGTTTCATTCTGTGTTCCAGTGTAAATGTCGGTAACCCAGTAGATAACACAGAGGAAGTCAAGTGGCCGATAAGAGGTGGGGCAACCTATGCCTGTAACAGAGGAAAGGGTGTAACACAACAGCTTGTGGCTCCTTCCGGCTCTGTGCTTCAACCCATGTTAAACATGGGTTAAAGCACAGAGCCGGAATGAGCCACAAGCTGTTGTGTTTGTAATAATGATTAGTAATAACCCCTCAGCTGTGAGAGAGACAATTGCAAAGCAACCTCTTGAAGAGGATGGATAACCCATTGGTTATTATCTTAGTATATCATTATCTAAATTAGTGTTCTTTACTTGTGTATCTACCTTTGAGTCAAATTCATCAGCTCTTCCTGTCATAGTAAATAAGTTTGTCTATGTAGTAGAGTAGAGCTGTCCTTTCCATATTGGTCTAGTATGATCATACAGGAGAGTAGAGCTGTCCTCCCATAATGCAGACATCCCAACTGGTCAGTGGGCATCCTGCAAACACCTAGGAGCTGATGACTCACTTGTAAAGTGCCAGTATTTTTTCTACATACTTTTTTTTTCTGAGGGAGGATGGGGTCTGTTTTTGCAGGTTGGGATGTCTGTAAAATGGATATATTGATTATCATCCAACTCAGTTATAGAAAGTGTCTGCAAAATCAGGTTTAGCAAAATAAATTCTTGTGTTGTTTGAGCCTCAGGTCACATATTACAACCGGTGCTACAATACAGACAGACAAGGTCTCCTGCAGGGGAGCTGCAATTTTTGTGCATGACATAAATGATCTTTTTAGGTGTGTCAGGTATATTTATTTTTTTGGTTGCATAAAGCCTAGAATGGGAGGAGAGCCCCCTAAAACATTTAGGCCTAGATTTGGAGTTTGGCGGTAGATGGGCTGTTAACGCTACGCGGGTTTTTTTCTGGCCGCACCATAAAATTAACTCTGGTATCGAGAGTTCAAAAAAATGCTGCGTTAGGCTCCAAAAAAGGAGCGTAGAGCATTTTTACCGCAAATGCAACTCTCGATACCAGAGTTGCTTACGGACGCGGCCAGCCTCAAAAACGTGCTCGTGCACGATTCTCCCATAGGAAACAATGGGGCTGTTTGAGCTGAAAAAAAACCTAACACTTGCAAAAAAGCAGCGTTCAGCTCCTAACGCAGCCCCATTGTTTCCTATGGGGAAACACTTCCTACGTCTGCACCTAACACCCTAACATGTACCCGAGTCTAAACACCCCTACCCTTACACTTATTAACCCCTAATCTGCCGCCCCCGCTATCGCTGACCCCTGCATTATATTATTAACCCCTAATCTTCCGCTCCGTAAACCGCCGCTACCTACATTATACCTATGTACCCCTAATCTGCTGCCCCTAACACTGCCGACCCCTATATTATATTTATTAACCCCTAACCTGCCCCCCACAACGTCGCCGCCAGCTACTTACAATAATTAACCCCTAATCTGCCGACCGCAAAGCGCCGCCACCTACGTTATCCTTATGTACCCCTAATCTGCTGCCCCTAACACCGCCGACCCCTATATTATATTTATTAACCCCTAATCTGCCCCCCTCAACGTCGCCGACACCTGCCTACACTTATTAACCCCTAATCTGCCGAGCGGACCTGAGCGCTACTATAATAAAGTTATTAACCCCTAATCCGCCTCACTAACCCTATCATAAATAGTATTAACCCCTAATCTGCCCTCCCTAACATCGCCGACACCTAACTTCAAACATTAACCCCTAATCTGACGACCGAATCTCGCCGCTATTCTAATAAATGTATTAACCCCTAAAGCTAAGTCTAACCCTAATACTAACACCCCCCTAAGTTAAATATAATTTAAATCTAACGAAATTAATTAACTCTTATTAAATAAATTATTCCTATTTAAAGCTAAATACTTACCTGTAAAAAAAATCCTAATATAGCTACAATATAAATTATAATTACATTGTAGCTATTTTAGGATTAATATTTATTTTACAGGCAACTTTGTAATTATTTTAACCAGGTACAATAGCTATTAAATAGTTAAGAACTATTTAATAGTTACCTAGTTAAAATAATAACAAAATTACCTGTAAAATAAGTCCTAACCTAAGTTATAATTAAACCTAACACTACTCTATCAATAAATTAATTAAATAAAATACCTACAATTACCTACAATAAAACCTAACACTACACTATCAATAAATAAATTAAATACAATTTCTACAAATAACTACAATTACATAAACTAACTAAAGTACAAAAAATAAAAAAGAACTAAGTTACAAAAAATAAAAAAATATTTACAAACATAAGAAAAATATTACAACAATTTTAAACTAATTACACCTACTCTAAGCCCCCTAATAAAATAACAAAGACCCCCAAAATAAAAAAATTCCCTACCCTATTCTAAATTAATAAATTTAAAAGCTCTTTTACCTTACCAGACCTGAACAGGGCCCTTTGCGGGGCATGCCCCAAGAAAATCAGCTCTTTTGCCTGTAAAAAAAAACATACAATACCCCCCCAACATTACAACCCACCACCCACATACCCCTAATCTAACCCAAACCCCCCTTAAATAAACCTAACACTAAGCCCCTGAAGATCTTCCTACCTTGTCTTCACCATACCAGGTTCACCTATCCGTCCTGGCATCCGGTGCTGAAGAGGTCCAGAAGAGGCTCCAAAGTCTTCCTCCTATCCGGCAAGAAGAGGACATCCGGACCGGCAAACATCTTCATCCAAGCTGCATCTTCGATCTTCTTCCATCCGGTGCGGAGCGGGTCCATGTTGAAGCATCCGACGCGGATCCATCCTCTTCTTCCGGCGTCTCCCGACGAATGACGGTTCCTTTAAGGGACGTCATCCAAGATGGCGTCCCTCGAATTCCGATTGGCTGATAGTATTCTATCAGCCAATCGGAATTAAGGTAGGAATATTCTGATTGGCTGATGGAATCAGCCAATCAGAATCAAGTTCAATCCGATTGGCTGATCCAATCAGCCAATCAGATTGAGCTCGCATTCTATTGGCTGATCGGAACACCGGATGGAAGAAGATCGAAGATGCAGCTTGGATGAAGTGATGTGAGCAGACATGATCCGATTTTGCAGATCATGCCCGCTGCACATCGATAAATGCCGAAAGCATACACTCTCTGCATTTATCATTGCCCCCTGCAGATTCACGGGCAATCGGCCACTAGCAGGGGGTGTCAATCAACCTGATTGTATTGGATCGGGTTGATTTTCGACGATGTCTGTCCGCTGCCTCAGAGCAGGCACACAGGTTATGGAGCAGTGGTCTTTAGACCGCTGCTTCATAACTTGTGTATCTGGGGGGTCTAAAGGCTCGCCAGAAACACGGGGCATCAAGCTCCATACGGAGCTTGATAAATAGGCTGCTCAGTCTCTGTTTATACTAGGTGGAAGTGATAAATCACCTCAAACTTGCTTGTTTGGGGTGATTGTCAGGCCCTGCTCTCATGTAATTGGTTATCCAAAAGCAGGAGGCAGGAATGAACACAGAGCTCTTCTACAATCTTACATTTTGCCAAGTGGCGATTGCAGGTAAACAGGTTCTCTGCTTGACAATTTGTCTGCCTGCAGATTGATACATTTCCTGTTAGACATGCTAGTATCAGTCTAGGTATAATGGTGAAAAATAAAAGAGTTCATCCTGCATCAAGGGTTATTTTTTTTTTATATATTATGACCACTTCTTAAATTCCTTATGCAGAACCACAACTGATCTGCTATGTTGTGCAGAGTGACCACTTTGCTATGTTGTACAGAGTTACCACTGATCTGCTATGTTGTACAGAGTTACCACTGATCTGCTATGTTGTACAGAGTTACCACTGATCTGCTATGTTGTACAGAGTTACCACTGATCTGCTATGTTGTACAGAGTTACCACTGATTTGCTATGTTGTGCAGAGTCACCACTTTGCTATGTTGTGCAGAGTCACCACTTTGCTATGTTGTGCAGAGTCACCACTGATCTGCTATGTTGTACAGAGTTACCACTGATCTGCTATGTTGTGCAGAGTCACCACTTTGCTATGTTGTACAGAGTTACCACTGATCTGCTATGTTGTACAGAGTTACCACTGATTTGCAATGTTGTACAGAGTCACCACTGATCTGCTATGTTGTGCAGAGTTACCACTGATTTACTATGTTGTACAGAGTTACCACTGATTTGCTATGTTGTGCAGAGTCACCACTGATCTGCTATGTTGTGCAGAGTTACCACTGATTTACTATGTTGTACAGAGTCACCACTGATTTGCTATGTTGTGCAGAGTCACCACTTTGCTATGTTGTACAGAGTTACCACTGATCTGCTATGTTGTACAGAGTTACCACTGATTTGCTATGTTGTACATAGTCACCACTGATCTGCTATGTTGTGCAGAGTCACCACTTTGCTATGTTGTACAGAGTTACCACTGATTTGCTATGTTGTACAGAGTTACCACTGATTTGCTATGTTGTGCAGAGTCACCACTGATTTGCTATGTTGTGCAGAGTCACCACTTTGCTATGTTGTACAGAGTTACCACTTTGCTATAATATGTTATGCAGAAATTAATACATTTTAGATACAATAGTTTTGATATGAAGCAGTAATAGCAGGGTATACATTTATTTTGTGGGGGGAGGGCAGCAAAATGTCTCTTCTCCTGTGTAGCCAAAAATCCTAGCACTGGCTCTGTATTACATTAGCATGTCCTTCTTACTGAGCAGCAGATGCTAATGGCTACTGACATCTGCAAGGCTACAAAGTGGCCAACTAGCAAACCATCCTAAAGTATTAGACAGATCCTCTTAAAGTACAAGTTATAATTATAATATATATCAATCTGTTTGGTGTTTTGATAATATTTTTGCTACCTGAATTATCTGTAAGATTACTGGCTGCTTTTCTCAGCAAGTTTTTTTTTTCCATGTATTGCTCTGGAACCCTCTCACTGATAAAGAAGGAGAACATAGATTCGTTGCTGCACACAAAGTTGCTCAGTACAGAACCTGAGTGGTCTACTGGAGTGGGAGTCACCTTGTTCTTTTCCATCAAAGTAGAGGCAGGTCCTGAAACTAATGGTGAATGCTTCTACTAAGTGAATTAATAGGATTTACTAAATTAAAGTTAATGTATTAATTAATTATTCTTTACACCATCATAGCAGTTGATTCTTCTTACCAATGATCTCCAGCTTTTTCATTCTGAAATGTAGCATTAAAAACCAGCATTGCAGCCTTTTCTGGAAGCCAGTGGGCTAAAATAAGAAAACAAGACATGACTGAGTGCAGAAATCAGCTTCTGTAAAGGCACTACCTCATTCTACCTCATTCTACATCAGGCCACTTTATGTGTGCAGCTAATTGGCTTTTGGGCTCAGCCCAAGGTCCCTATAAACCGTGTTCTTGCTATAAAGGATCCTTTCTCCCACGACTGGAAGCTTTTACTTGTTAATTAGAGCCACGAGGCCAATTACCCTAAAGGTTGTAAAAAGCATAGTGGGCTCTGCAGCTGAAGGTAGCTAGGGAGCTCAGGAGGAAGGTTTCTTGCAGAGCGCAGAGTGGAGATTAAATTCCAGCTCTGACATTGGCACTTTCTTTTTCATCTTTTCAGTGCTGTGTCGTGTCCTACGAAGGGCCTCCTATAAGCTTCACAGCTGTCACTTACACAGTGCTTTGGCAGAAGGTTTTTACAAGACCAATGACTGTTAAAAACCCTGTGTTATGGTGGTGAGGTGTACTTCTGTAGACCTACAGTACATGCTAATATGCTGAATGCAATAAAATGACTATATTAGTATAAATTATTAGGCAGCTGAAAAAACATTATAAATAAAGTGTTAGACTCTGTATAGCAATGTGCAAATGTTTACGTTTCTTTAAAAACAGCACATCCTGTTACCAAAAGAGGAGCAGCACATAAACGGCACCACGTAACAAGCAAGGGAACAATTCTCTAATGCTCAGGTGAGATAATCCTTTAGAAATACAAGGTTCTTCACAGGGTTCTGGAATGGTAAATTTTACCTTGATAGTAGGGTTGTCATCTATCCTCCACAAAAATACTGGACACACTGTTGGTGACTGGACACGATGATCTGTGGTGTCACACAATGCCCCCCCCAATAAATAAAAATGCACTTCCTACACTAACAGATAAAGGCCGATATGTGAAGGTAAACATGAATACAATTAAAAGTGAACTGAATACACTGCAGCTCCATTTGTATTTGCTTTAAACAATTGTTATGAACACTGAATGCTCCCCTGTCCCATTCATTAGTTTCTGCAAAATTATTTATTCCAGAGAGCTTAATAAATCTCTATCACCTAGTTTATGAGTTTTGTGCTAAACGGGATGCAAAAATAACGCCAAAAATAATAACGTTTTTTCACTCTCCATTACGAGTTACTGAAAAGCCTCCTTTTGCTGTGCGTTATGGTGCGTTAAGCTCCATACCGCACAAAATCCAAGGGCTAATTTGACGTGCTTGTGCAAGCTTTCCCCCATAGACATCAATGGGGAGAAAAAAAAAATAACACCTGAAGTGCGGAATGGAGATTGTCATAACGCAACCCCATTGATGTCTATGGGGAAAAGAAATTTACATTTAAACCTAACACCCTAACATAAACCCCTAGGGGCATATTTATCAACCCCCGAATGGAGCTTGATGCCCCGTGTTTCTGGCGCTGCTCCATGAGCAGGCGGACAGACATCGCCGGAAATCAACCCGATCGAGTATGATCGGGTTGATTGACACCCACCTGCTGGCGGCCTATTGGCCGAGAGTCTGCAGGGGGCAGCGTTGCACCAGCAGCTCTTGTGAGCTGCTTGTGCAATGCTGAATATGGCGAGCATATTGCTCGCCGTATTCAGCAAGGTCTGGTGGACCTGATCCGCAGTGTAGGATCAGGTCCGCCAGACCTTGATAACTAGAGGCCCTAGTCTAAACACCCCAAATCTGCCGCTCCCTGACATCGCCGACACTAAATAAAAGCTATTAACCACTAATCCTCCGCTCCCCCACATTGCTGACACTAATAAAAATTATCATATAAAGTTATTAACCCCTAATCTGCCGCTCCCCAACATTGCCCACACTAATAAAAGCTATTAACACCTAATCCTCCACTCCCCGACATCGCTGCCGCTAAATAAAGTTATTAACCCCTAATCCGCTGCTCCCTGACATCGCCACCACTAAATAAAGTTATTAACCCCTAATCTGCCGCTCTCCGACATCCCCGTGACCTATATAAATCATTTAACCCCTAAACTGCTGGCCCCCCACATCGCAAAACACTAACTTAAACTATTAACCCCTAAACCTAACACCCCCAAACTTTAAATTAAAATTACAATATAACTATCTTAAAATAAATAAAAACTTACCTGTGAAATAAAAAACCTTAGTTTTTAACTATAAATTAACCTAACATTACTATCTAAAAAAACAATTAAAAAAACTACCAATTAAAAAATCTAAATTACAAATTAAAAAAAAACTAACACAACTAAAAAATTAAAAAAACTAAAATTACAAAAATAATAAACACAAAATTACGAAAAATAAAAAACACTAAGGCCTAGATTTGGAGTTCGGCGGTAGCCGTGAAAACCAGCGTTAGAGGCTCCTAACGCTGGTTTTAGGCTACCGCCGGTATTTGGAGTCAGTGATTAAAGGGTCTAACGCTCACTTTTCAGCCGCGACTTTTCCATACCGCAGATCCCCCTACGCCATTTGCGTAGCCTATATTTTCAATGGGATCTTTCTAACGCTGGTATTTAGAGTCCTTTCTGAAGTGAGCATTAGAGCTCTAACGACAAAATTCCAGCCGCCTGAAAATAGCAGGAGTTAAGAGCTTTCTGGCTAACGCCGGTTCATAAAGCTCTTAACTACTGTACCCTAAAGTACACTAACACCCATAAACTACCTATGTACCCCTAAACCGAGCTCCCCCCACATCGCCGCCACTCGATTAAAATTTTTAACCCCTAATCTGCCGACCGCCACCTACGTTATACTTATGTACCCCTAATCTGCTGCCCCTAACCCCGCCGACCCCTGTATTACATTTATTAACCCCTAACCTGCCCCCCACAACGTCGCTGCCAGCTACTTAAAATAATTAACCCCTAATCTTCCGACCGCAAAGCGCCGCCACCTACGTTATCCCTATGTACCCCTAATCTGCTACCCCTAACACCGCCGACCCCTATATTATATTTATTAACCCCTAATCTGCCCCCCTCAACGTCGCCGACACCTGCCTACACTTATTAACCCCTAATCTGCCGAGCGGACCTGAGCGCTACTATAATAAAGTTATTAACCCCTAATCCGCATCACTAACCCTATCATAAATAGTATTAACCCCTAATCTGCCCTCCCTAACATCGCCGACAGCTACCTTCAATTATTAACCCCTAATCTGCCGAGCGGACCTCACCGCTATTCTAATAAATGTATTAACCCCTAAAGCTAAGTCTAACCCTAACACTAACACCCCCCTAAGTTAAATATAATTTACATCTAACGAAATAAATTAACTCTTATTAAATAAATTATTCCTATTTAAAGCTAAATACTTACCTGTAAAATAAATCCTAATATAGCTACAATATAAATTATAATGATATTATAGCTATTTTAGGATTAATATTTATTTTACAGGCAACTTTGTAATTATTTTAACCAGGTACAATAGCTAATAAATAGTTAAGAACTATTTAATAGTTACCTAGTTAAAATAATAACAAATTTACCTGTAAAATAAATCCTAACCTAAGATATAATTAAACCTAACACTACCCTATCAATAAAATAATTAAATAAACTACCTACAATTACCTACAATTAACCTAACACTACACTATCAATAAATAAATTAAACACAATTGCTACAAATAAATACAATTAAATAAACTATCTAAAGTACAAAAAATAAAAAAGAACTAAGTTACAAAAAATAAAAAAATATTTACAAACATAAGAAAAATATTACAATAATTTTAAACTAATTACACCTACTCTAAGCCCCCTAATAAAATAACAAAGCCCCCCAAAATAAAAAATTCCCTACCCTATTCTAAATTAAAAAAGTTACAAGCTCTTTTACCTTACCAGCCCTGAACAGGGCCCTTTGCGGGGCATGCCCCAAGAATTTCAGCTCTTTTGCCTGTAAAAAAAACATACCATACCCCCCCCCCAACATTACAACCCACCACCCACATACCCCTAATCTAACCCAAACCCCCCTTAAATAAACCTAACACTAAGCCCCTGAAGATCTTCCTACCTTGTCTTCACCATCCAGGTATCACCGATCCGTCCTGGCTCCAACATCTTCATCCAACCCAAGCGGGGGTTGGCGATCCATAATCCGGTGCTCCAAAGTCTTCCTCCTATCCGGCAAGAAGAGGACATCCGGACCGGCAAACATCTTCTCCAAGCGGCATCTTCGATCTTCTTCCATCCGGAGCGAAGCGGCAGGATCCTGAAGACCTCCAGCGCGGAACATCCATCCGGACCGACGACTGAACGATGAATGACTGTTCCTTTAAGGGACGTCATCCAAGATGGCGTCCCTCGAATTCCGATTGGCTGATAGGATTCTATCAGCCAATCGGAATTAAGGTAGGAATTTTCTGATTGGCTGATGGAATCAGCCAATCAGAATCTAGTTCAATCCGATTGGCCGATCCAATCAGCCAATCAGATTGAGCTCGCATTCTATTGGCTGTTCCGATCAGCCAATAGAATGCGAGCTCAATCTGATTGGCTGATTGGATCGGCCAATCGGATTGAACTAGATTCTGATTGGCTGATTCCATCAGCCAATCAGAAAATTCCTACCTTAATTCCGATTGGCTGATAGAATCCTATCAGCCAATCGGAATTCGAGGGACGCCATCTTGGATGACGTCCCTTAAAGGAACAGTCATTCGTCGTTCAGTCGTCGGTCCGGATGGATGTTCCGCGCTGGAGGTCTTCAGGATCCTGCCGCTTCGCTCCGGATGGAAGAAGATCGAAGATGCCGCTTGGAGAAGATGTTTGCCGGTCCGGATGTCCTCTTCTTGCCGGATAGGAGGAAGACTTTGGAGCACCGGATTATGGATCGCCAACCCCCGCTTGGGTGGATGAAGATGTTGGAGCCAGGACGGATCGGTGATACCTGGATGGTGAAGACAAGGTAGGAAGATCTTCAGGGGCTTAGTGTTAGGTTTATTTAAGGGGGGTTTGGGTTAGATTAGGGGTATGTGGGTGGTGGGTTGTAATGTTGGGGGGGTATTGTATTTATTCTTTTACAGGCAAAAGAGCTGAAATTCTTGGGGCATGCCCCGCAAAGGGCCCTGTTCAGGGCTGGTAAGGTAAAAGAGCTTGTAACTTTTTTAATTTAGAATAGGGTAGGGAATTTTTTATTTTGGGGGGCTTTGTTATTTTATTAGGGGGCTTAGAGTAGGTGTAATTAGTTTAAAATTATTGTAATATTTTTCTTATGTTTGTAAATATTTTTTTTATTTTTTGTAACTTAGTTCTTTTTTATTTTTTGTACTTTAGATAGTTTATTTAATTGTATTTATTTGTAGCAATTGTGTTTAATTTATTTATTGATAGTGTAGTGTTAGGTTAATTGTAGGTAATTGTAGGTAGTTTATTTAATTATTTTATTGATAGGGTAGTGTTAGGTTTAATTATATCTTAGGTTAGGATTTATTGTACAGGTAATTTTGTAATTATTTTAACTAGGTAACTATTAAATAGTTCTTAACTATTTAATATTTATTGTACCTGGTTAAAATAATTACAAAGTTGCCTGTAAAATAAATATTAATCCTAAAATAGCTATAATATAATTATAATTTATATTGTAGCTATATTAGGATTTATTTTACAGGTAAGCATTTAGCTTTAAATAGGAATAATTTATTTAATAAGAGTTAATTTATTTCGTTAGATGTAAATTATATTTAAGTTAGGGGGGTGTTAGTGTTAGGGTTAGACTTAGCTTTAGGGGTTAATACATTTATTAGAATAGCGGTGAGCTCCGCTCGGAAGATTAGGGGTTAATAATTGAAGGTAGGTGTCGGCGATGTTAGGGAGGGCAGATTAGGGGTTAATACTATTTATGATAGGGTTAGTGAGGCGGATTAGGGGTTAATAACTTTATTATAGTAGCGCTCAGGTCCGCTCGGCAGATTAGGGGTTAATAAGTGTAGGCAGGTGTCGACGACGTTGAGGGGGGCAGATTAGGGGTTAATAAATATAATATAGGGGTCGGCGATGTTAGGGCAGCAGATTAGGGGTACATAGGGAGAACGTAGGTTGCGGCGGTTTACGGAGCGGCAGATTAGGGGTTAAAAAAAATATGCAGGGGTCAGCGATAGCGGGGGCGGCAGATTAGGGGTTAATAAGTGTAAGGTTAGGGGTGTTTAGACTCGGGGTACATGTTAGGGTGTTAGGTGCAGACGTAGGAAGTGTTTCCCCATAGGAAACAATGGGGCTGCGTTAGGAGCTGAACGCTGCTTTTTTTGCAGGTGTTAGGTTTTTTTTCAGCTCAAACAGCCCCATTGTTTCCTATGGGAGAATCGTGCACGAGCACGTTTTTGAGGCCGGCCGCGTCCGTAAGCAACTCTGGTATCGAGAGTTGCATTTGCGGTAAAAATGCTCTACGCTCCTTTTTTGGAGCCTAAAGCAGCATTTGTTTGAACTCTCGATACCAGAGTTAATTTTATGGTGCGGCCAGAAAAAAGCCCGCGGAGCGTTAACAGCCCTTTTACCGCCGAACTCCAAATCTAGGCCTAAGATTACAAAATATAATAAACTAAATTATCAAAAATAAAAACAATTACACCGTATCTAATAGCCCTATAAAAATAAAAAATCTACCCAAAATAAAAACACCCCCTAACCTACAATAAGCTACCAATAGCCCTTAAAAGGGCCTTTCGTAAGGTATTGCCCGAAGTTAAAGAGTTCTTTTACCTGTAAAAATTACAAAGTCCCCCCCAACAGTAAAACCCAGCACCCAACCAACTGCCAAAATAAAAAACATAAGCTACCCATTGCCCCTAAATGGGCATTTGTATGGGCATTGCCCTTAAAAGGGCATTCAGCTATTTTTCACTGCCCTTAAAAGGGCATTCAGTTCTTTTACACTTTGCCCAAAGCTCTAAACTGGAAAAAAACACCCCCAAAAAATAAAAAAAATAGCTAACACTAACCCCAGAATATCTACTCATGGTTCCTGAACTCCGGACATCCATCTCCATCCAGGTGGCGAGAAGTCTTCATCCAGGCGGTGAGAAGTCTACATCCAGGCGGCAACATCTTCATCCATCGTGGGGGCATCTTCTATCTTCTTCCGCGAGGCTCCGAGCGGAACCATCCTGGACGGCGAAGACATCATGCGCGGAGCTTCCTCTTCATATGGTCATCGCTGTACACTGAAGTTGAATGCAAGGTACCCGTTTCAAAATGGCGTACCTGGCATTCCTTTTGGCTGATTTGATTCTTCAAATTCAAATCAGCCAATAGGATGAGAACTTCTGAAATCCTATTGGCTGTTTAAAACATCCAATAGGATGAGAGCTTCTGAAATCCTATTGGCTGATTTGAACACCACAAACACTGACACTTATGAAAACTGTTTTTCACAATTTTTTTTTTTTTTTTTTTTTTATTGGAGGTAAAATTATTAACACAAATTCAGAGATACAATACATACCAGACATATAACGTTTAACACAACAAAATCTTATCCAATCAGACATAACTTAAAAAAATACAGTTCTAAACAACTTGAACTTTCTGTATCAGATAGAGTATTACAATTCCTCTCTATCCGGATGTCTTATCCGTTACCTCCAATCTTTTTCCTCTTTTATACTAATTCCTATTCAGTTTTGAGTTTGCAACATAAACAATAATTAACAATTCTCAGGAGAAAATCAAGTTTCAGTTTAGCCGTTATCCATCCGACCTCTGCAGGAGGAGGGGGATGGGAGGGACGGCACAGAGGGAGAGACAGAGAGAAAAACAGAAGGGAAGAAGAAAAGAAGAGGAAAAAAAAAAAAAAAAACCCACAAAAAAAAAAAAAAAAAAAAAGAGGGGGAGAAAAAAGAAGGGGGAAAGCCTTCCTTACCAGCATCCTAATAAAACTGTCTCTGTATTTCTAAGGGGGTATATTAAGATATCTATTTCTTTCTGAGGGAAGATTTTGATGAATCTAGACCATTTCTGAAAAAAGAGAGTTATGTCTCTTTCGGAAGCCAGAGTTATGTCCAGCTGCTCGATGAGACATTGCTTTTTCATGTAATTTTTGACTTCTGATATACTCGGGATTGAGATGTTTCGCCATTTATTGAAAATTAAATTCCTTGCAGCCAGAATTGTCATATTTATTATTTTTTTAGAGTTATGAGTGGACGGGGTTTCAACAAAAAAAATTACTTCTGCCAAGGAGAGAGAGAAAGGCGAGATTTTCAGCACCCTAATAAGCCAAAATTCTAATTTTCTCCAAAACTGCATTAATCGAGGACAGGTCCAAATCATATGAACTATGTCCGCCGCTGGAAGGGAACATTTTGGACACATATTAAAATTGAAATTATGCCATTTAAATCCCTTAAGCGGGGTATAATAGGTTCTATATAATAGCTTAACACGTGATTCCCTCCAGCTAGCAGACAAAGTAGTTTGTGTTATTGTAACTATAGACTCTTCAACCTGGTTGGGGTCTATGTCTAGATCTTGCGATAGTGAATTCCATTTTTGCGTTATATACTCCAGATTAGATTCACCTTTCTGGCTGACCAGCAAATTGTACCAAGTTGAGATGGAGAATATATTATTTTTAACCAGAATAGGCCAGTTATCTAATTTCCCCCAAGACCAGGACCAGCCATATTTACTAATAAGCGAAAAGAGATAATGCCTAGCCTGTAGGTACGCAAAGAAGTCTTTGTTGCTTAGATCGAATTCCTGTTTTAAGGTCTCAAAAGTTTTAATTAGACCGGCCTCCTGATTTATAAATTGTGTGAGATAAGTCAATCCGAGGCTATTCCATCTCTGAAAGACCTGCGATTGGGTGCCTCTTTGAAATTCCGGGTTACCGCATAATCCTTGAAATCTCGGAATAGATAGGTCTATATTTAATTTGTGTCCTAATTTTCTCCAGGCTTGTAAAACTGTGTATATAGAACTGAGGCGTTTCACTTCCTTAGGAATCAGGTGTAATGGGCAGTGGATTAACGCTGTAGGCTTATAAGGATATAATATGTTCATTTCAAGAGTGTTATTCGTGAAATAATTCTTATTTAATAGCCAATCTATCACAGTTCGAGCTAAGAAGACCAAACTGTAGCTACTAAGGTCTGGTAAAGCCATGCCACCGTATCTCCTGGGCAGATGCAATCTAGAGATCGAAATTCGGGGCCTTTTGCATCTCCACAGAAAGTACCGAAGGGCCCTACACAGGCTCTTCCAATCTTTAGTTTTCAAGATTACTGGTACATTTTGTAGAGGGAAGAGGATCTTGGGAAGGAGGACCATCTTGAAAAGAGCAATTCGACCCGTCAATGAGAGGGGGAGATTTTGCCAATTTTTCATGTATTCCTTTACCTTAAGTAGAGCTGGAGAGATATTAAGATCATACCACTCTCGTGGGTTGGGAGAGACATTAATGCCTAAATATCTGAAGTGGGATCTAACCTCATTGAAAGGTAAGTCAGTCATAGATGTCTCACTTTTCCTAATCCACATTAATTCTGATTTGGTCAGATTAATTTTGTAACCCGTGAAGGCTCCAAAAGAATTTGTAATCGAGAGTAATTTGGGGATATTGGATCTGGTGTTTGAGACGTAGACCAGCACATCATCGGCATACAAAGCAATTTTTTGTTCCACTGACCCTATCCTAATACCTTGAAGATCTTTTCTTATTTTAAGAGCAAGAGGCTCAATGGCTAGATCAAAGAGCAAAGGAGATAAGGGGCAGCCTTGTCTGGTGCCCCTTTGGAGTTTAATTGGACCAGATTCTAGCTGATTAATAGAAAGCTTGGTTGAAGAATTTTCACAGAGATTTTTAATAAAATATACAAAGTTATCCTTAAAACCAAAAGATAGTAAGGAGGACAGAATATGCCGATGATGTACTGAGTCAAACGCCTTCTCTGCGTCTAAGGCTATTACCGCCAGATCCACTTGATCTTGAGACGGTGTTTCCACCGAGTTATTAAAATAGTCAAGGATCAGAAAGAGTTCTCTAATTTTAGCTGTTAAATTGCGTTTGTTTAAAAACCCCGCCTGGTCCTCGTTAATGAGAGGCCCAATCTCACTCTGAAGTCTTTTAGCTAAGATCGAGGTCAATAGCTTGTAATCAGAGTTTAGTAATGCTATAGGCCGATAAGCCTCCTTTTTTAGAGGATTTTTACCTTGCTTTAAGATCAGTGAGGTCGTAGAGGCAGAGAAAGATATAGGAATAGGATTCCTTTCTATGTAGAAATAATTAAAAAGTGTTTTTAAGTGTGGGGTAACAGTCGATGCCAGTAACTTATAAAACTCATTGGGCAATGAGTCCGGCCCAGGGGCTTTGTCTGGTCGAAGTTCCTTAATGGCTTGAAGGATCTCTTGATCCGATATGGGAATGTTAATTTTGTTTACTGCCTCTCCCGTAAGAACTGGGTGGTCCAGGCCTTCCCAGAAACCTCTTGAAGCTACCATATCAGATTCCCTAAAGGAATAAATTCCTTTATAGTAATCCGAGAAAGTTTCTAATATTTCTTTCGAATCCGTGATCAGAGAGTCAGATTCTAGCAATGAGTCAATTGAAGAGTTCCCTTGTACATTCTTATATAGACTAGCCAGGAATTTACCGGCCTTGTCCCCATGGCGATAGAACTTTGCTTTGGATCTTAAGTCGGCTTGGACCGTATTGTGGATCAGTAAGGTATCTCTCTCTCTCTTGGCATTAGAATATTGTCTCCAATTTAGAGGGGTGGGATGAGATAAATATTTGTTATAAGAATTGGTCAAGGCTTTGAAGGCTTGATTTTGTCTAAGATTGGTTTTCTTTTTTAATTTGACCATATATGCAATAATCTCACCCCTCATTACGGCTTTACCCGCTTCCCATAAAGAAATTGGATTATTTACTGAGCCCAGATTTAAAGAGAAAAATTCGTTCATTTTATTCATTAGCCAGTTTTTAAACTTTAAATCGCATGATAAAAATTTAGGGAAAAAAAAAACGCCGTGAGGGGTGCATTTTACCACAGATAGGGATCTCCAATAGGATTGGGGCATGGTCTGAAATGGTTATTTGTGCAATTTTAGTAGTAGAGCCTATCTTTATAACTTTATCACTAACTAGAAATAGATCTATTCTTGAGAGAGAGTTGGTGTTTCTGGCCTTGCATGTATAGTCTCTTTGATCTGGATGTTGTAGTCTCCATAAATCTTTAAGAGCCAAGTTACTCTCTAAGGTTCTAAACATTCTGGCCTCTAGCTTATCTCTCTTAGATTGCGAAGAAGTATTTTTTTTCCCCCTATGCCTATCAATGGGTGTTCGAGGTGCCATATTGAAGTCCCCTGCTAGAATGACATTCCCTTCACCCATTTGTAAAATATTAATTTGGACCGAGTCCCAAAATTTAGAGTCAAAGTTGTTGGGGGCATAGATATTACAGAGTATATAGACAGAATTTGCCAATTTGATCTTTAAAATTAAAATTCTACTATTTGGGTCAGAGTATTTCGCTAGTATTTCGTAGGATAGTCTCTTCCCCAATAAAATAGCCACTCCCCGCTTCCTACCGATGCTAGGTACATAGAATACCTCTTTCACCCACGAGGTTTTTAGTTTAGTCGATTCATCTGCATTAAGATGAGTCTCTTGTATAAAAGATATATCAGTATTATATTTCCTCAGCTGCGAAATTATAGCCTTGCGCTTTATTGGGGAGGAGATACCCCCAACATTCCAGGACGTTAAAGTGAATTTACCTCTTTTAGACATCGCTTAAAAAAAAAAAAAAAAAAAAAAAAAAAAAGGAGTTGGGGATGGAAAAAAAATAGGAAAGAAAAGAAAAGAGAGAGAGAGAAGAATAAGAAAAAAAAAAAAAAAAAAAAAGAAAAAAAAAAAAAAAAAAAAAGGAAAACAAGAGAAAGGGGGAGATTTCCCTCCTCTCTCCCATCTCTCCCTCTCCCCCTCAAAAGGAAAAATAAATGTAATGCCTCCCCATCCTCGTCCTCGAAAAAGTAATTCTCCTTAAGAATTAATGAAAAGAAAGAAAAAAAAACCAGAACCAGTCATTTTTGTTTATCAGAGATATAAGTTAGTGTACTTTTTAGATTACTAGTAAACCTGTTAACCTAATTAACAACTTTTTCCCTAAAAAACTTCTCTGCCTCCTCAGCAGTCTCATAAAAATATATATGGCCCTGAAATTCTATTTTAAGTTTGGCCGGGTATAGTACAGTGGCAGAGATGCCTTCTTTAATTAGTCTGCCGCATATTGGGGTGAGTTCTCTTCTTTTCAGAGAGGTAGCATATGCGAAGTCTTGAAAGATTAATATTTTAGTCCCGTCCAGGAGCACAGGCAAGTTCTTACGTGATAATTGCATGATTCTGAGCTTATCTTGATAGCTCAAATATCGTACAATTATAGGTCTGGGCCTAGCTTTGTTTCCATCTACGTCCCTTATTCTCCCTAGTCTATGAGCTCTCTCTATTACCAGAGGTAGTAACTCTTGTGGAAAGTTTAGTAGCTTAGGGAGAGATTCAGCTGCAAATTTCTGAAGATCTGAATAATCTGAAGTTTCAGGAACCCCTATTATCCTGACATTATTCCTTCTTGATCGATTTTCTAGATCTTCGATCTTGTTCTGTAGTTCCCTGATAGAACTAGTATTAGCCTGTATTTTAGTGCTTTGAACTGATGTGAGATCTTCGAGGTCAGAGACTCTTTGCTCCGCTTCTTCGATTCTCATCGTAAATTGCTTAACCTCATTAGCGAGCAAGTTAAGATCTTGTTTTATTTCTATCCGAAGTAATTCAAATTTTGGGTTTAAAGCTTCCAAGATACTATTCACTAGCCCTTGCGGGTCTGTGCCCCAACTGAGCCCTCTGGTGGAACTAGGTTCAGGGTGCAGTTCAACCGAGGTTTCTAACGGGGCTTTGTTCTTCCTATCCTTGGCTCTGGAAGCCATGGCCGGCGGAGTGCTTTTGTGAGTGGTTAGTGGATTTAAAAATCTATCCATAAATAAGTGCGGCTAAGGACTAAAATGGGGAGTGCGTGAAAGGGGGGAGAGGAAAAAAAAGTGTACTGTGATTTAAGGTGATAATAACGCCGTGAGTTCAGGTGGATAAGTGTCTGATTGAGAGAAAAAAAAAAAAAAAAAAAAAAGGGGGGGGGGGGGAGGGGGGTGAAGAAAAAAGTGAAGGATCCAAGAAAAATACAAAGAAGTGTTCTAATAGTAGATGTGAAGAAAAAGGGTGATCTAGGCCGACCAAGGTTATTTTCTCCCAGAAAGTAAGTTATAAGATTACTACATTTAAACTAGAGCAGAACCCTCTAGAGATTTAACGCACCTTTTGGACTATTAAAGTGTTCCCCAGTGGGGGCCTTCTAAGCTAAAATATCTCGGGTAGAGTACAGTGTGCACAAGGCAATGTTAGCTTTACCTATATTAGTTTTAACCCTAAAGATGACACTGACCTTCTAAGACATAAAAGAGTGTTTGTTATTTAGAAAAAAAAAACGTGAATTAATAATCACCCTTAATTTGAGACATAGTAAGCAACCTCAGAATGAGAGCACAAAAAAAGGGAGTAGAAGAGTTATGTACTCATATACTTTCAGTATAGTTTTAACTGTTCATGTTTCAGAGCCATTGACTGAGTCAATATATCAGAACACAACGCCTGTACTCCAATATCAAATAATTTAAGCAGAAAAAAGTTGAAGAAATATAAACAACTGGGGTACAAGCCCTTCTTAGTGGTCAGATATAAAAATAGACCAGTACAGCTTTAAAACACTGACTGAAACAATGACTATAGATAGCTCAGTGATCAATTGTTTTAAGTGTTAAGCAATAGGAGTGAAAGAGAGACTACAATATTGCTCTCAGCTGGAGTGAAGGATTTTAAATACACTGTGCTTTATAACTTAATGTAGAGGTAGAACAGTTTAAGGAGCAAATATAATTAAACACATTGTGTTAGAATAGCTTGATAAGCAGTGACTTTAGCATAGCATAGTTATTTCCAATAACGTAATTGTATCAGCCCTCAGAGAACTTGTTTAGGTATAATTAGCAAAGTCTTATGTGCAGCAATAATATTCCCAATATCGTAATACTCAAAATACTGATTTTAGTAATATTAGCAAAGTCTTTGATCTCAGTAAAAGGACACAGCAAGAGTTCCTGGTATTGAGTAAGAAGGCAAACAGATTGTATACAGCAGTGTTTGGCGTGATGAACAGCAGAGCTTGGAAGAGCTTAGTGAACACAGTCTTTAAGCACCAGCGTGTCAGCAAGTATTAATGTATGCATGCTTAGGCTTACCCAGTAGATGATCTGCGAGTGGGAACAGGGAGCTGTGTATCGTCAGCAAGTTTGTATGAAGGGCTGCAGCCGGTATACTTAGAGCAATAGGTGAATAGAGTAATTTCGGTTGTCAATACCGGAGCTTCTCAGTAGAAAACGGATCCTGCCAAGAGAGAGATCTTTGCAGAGTGTGCCGAGTGAGGACACAGGAGCCGTAGCTAAACAGCGTAAAGGAGGTTAGAGGATCCGGATATCCAGAGACTGCAGGGGCTGGAAAGGTCGTTCCTCTCTCTCTTACTGCCCATCAGCCGTGGCGCCGCCTGGAGCTTCTTGCAGAGGCCGCCGTTCGTCTTCAGAGAGGGCGCGAACCCTCCAGTCACCAACTCCCCGACCCGCCGCCTCAGTCCAACCCTCAATCCGTGTCTTCAGATGGCTCCACCGCTCCTCACACAGCCAGGGCGCGGAGGACGGGAAAGAGGCAGAGGGCGGACAAACCCCAAGAGACAGACAGAGCCTGTAACATATCCCTCCGCGGCTTCGCCGGGTCTAGATCAATGCCCGCCCCCTCTCTCGCAGCACCGGTGGGAGAGGGGGAAAAAGTCAGCCGCGGACAGGACCAGAGAGGTAGACAGGCCCCGATGCTCCCCTCCCTCCGCGCAGCACCGGTGGGGAAGGGGGGGGAGAAGAGGGCCCCGAGCAGTCTCCAGGCAACCCCACAGGACTAGACCCCCATAGTGAGGAAGGTAAGTCCGATCTGGTTCTAGCAATCCAAGAACTCCAATCTGAGGACGGGGGGGAGGAAGGTGAGGGGTTGTTACAAGTCCCCTGAAATAAGAAAAGTAGAGGGCTGGCGCCTATCCCGGCTTGTAATGTTTTCAAGTAGGTGTAGTTGTAGAAATTAAATCAGCCCAGGTCGGGGAAGTGTATATGATGCTCACCTCCTCTCACGCAGCACCGGTGGGAGAGGAGGGAGAGGCAGATGTAGGATTTCTTAAAAAACTGTTCCAGGATGATATTTATGGTAACAAAATACTTATGCAAGGTCCTTCCAAGCTGAAGGTGTATCAGTACAGTGGGTTGTTATTCCACTGCCAAGGCTCCGGTAGCGATGTAGAAAGCTGTCCAGTTAGCTAGCCCAGAATCCAGGCTCGGCGCGAGAGAGCTCCGCCAGCAGCAGTAGGACTGGAGTGCCAAACGCTCAGCACCTGCGTTAAGCTCCTCCTCCGGAACCTCTCCTCTTCGTTTTTCACAATTTTTATTGCACGTATGAGCTAAGCTAACTATATTTAATGAAGTCCCAATGATATAGAAGATAAAATATACAGTTTATTTAAAAAGTACATATAAAAGACAGAAATGTGCCGGCACTAATAACTAAAATGATATATAAAAGTTAAAATGATATATAAAAGTTTAACTCAATCGTTATGCTAACAAAATATGATACTAAAATGGTGTATTATAACCATAATGATTATACTAATATGGGCTGCTGAGAGATAAAATAGGGCCTCGACAGGCAAATATGATAAAATGTCCCTGTGTGTTATGTTCCGTTAACGGATAGATAAACAGTTCTGAAATGTTTCTGAAAGGGGTCAATCCTCTGATGTAGAGATGTTAAGGAGAGGTGTTAGAGTCTGCTGCAAATAGTGGCGTTACCTTTAGTTGTTTTTTTTCCGTAGGTGGGGTTCAGTTACAGTTTAGACGACCGATTATTAAGCAGTATTCCGTTTTATTGTCCTCCAAACAGGTGTGAGAAAAAGCTCCCAAAACACTGGGCTGTTTCAGACAATCTATGTTCCGTATGAACAATCTGGAAGCCTTTGGTTTGATACCTCCAGACGCTGTATGGACTATCAGGGTATACCACAGTCAAAATGTAGTTTCCAGTGTGGCAGGGTGAAGGACTTTCAGTGGATAATGGAGTCCGTTTCTAATAGTCGCCACAACGGCAATGTGTGTATCTGTTCCTCGTTACTTTTTACCGGGGGACACTTTGATATTCGTTCAGCCTAATGAACTCCTCCACTATCCTTAGTTGTACAGGTGATAGAGAAAATGCATCTACGCATTTCGGCTGTGTGTCAGCCTTTATGAAGATGCTCACCTGTGCTATCTATTCACCTTTTATAGCTTAACATACTTCATTGATGTGTGATTGACAACCTGTGTGGCCAATGAATGTCTACAAGGTTAATTTGTGTATAGTTACAAGCTGAGAATCCTTAAGTTTGTAATCTAACTTCTTTTTGTGATTTAACCCTTAGGTGGTTAACTGAATAACATAGATTGGATTGTATAAATATGTTAACTATAAAATATACTAAAAGATGCAAGACAAACATCAAACTTAACAGTATTTTCATTAGTAATATAATGTTATAGTTAATCACCTTATTATTATAGGGGGTTTGTAATCAGTGACGTGCAGTAATAGGAGGCAGGGGAGGCAGCGCCTCCCCTGTCCTATCAGAGAAAAACAATTTAAAATAATGTTTATTAAAAAAAAAAAAAGTATTTTTGGTCTTTTATTTTTTTTTACCACTCACACCCCACCCCAAGGGTACCCCCCCGATGGCGATCATATTTTATATGTACTTATTTTCTTAACTGCGCTGCCAAATTCAGCATCAATTGTTGCGCAATTAGGAGGCAGTGAGCTGGTCCGCTGCCCTCCATTAATTGCGCAACATGGATCTGAAATAAGTTCCACTGCTAACTTAGCGCTAGCACCACCCAGTGGTGTCTTCCCGGGCCCTCACAAGCTCCAATGGAGGCGGTTCTCAAAACCGCCTCCATGATGGAGTTAGTCACTCAGCCAATCAGCACTGCCGGGGAGGCGTGCCTGCTGGGCTGCTGAACTGAGTGTGGGTCACGTGACGTCAGATTTTAGTGACGTTGCGGTTGCGCCGACACAGTCAGATTCAGGCGGTAAGAGAGTGACTCACAGAAGGGAGCTGCTGCTGCTGAAGTGCATGTGTGGACTTTCACTTACTGACTCGTGGAGGAGGACTGTGGAGGAGGACTACTGTGGACTGGAGGAGTCAGGACTCAGGAGCGGTGGACGCCGGAGGAGCGGAGCCGGAGCCACAAGTGTGTCAGACAGTTTCTCAGTGTCTCACAGTGACGACGACCTCATCAGCTCAGGTAAGGAGTCAAATGTCGGTTAGGTAACATCCATGTATCTATGATTGATATATAACAGTGATGACTATGTTTAAAGCAACCACATTCAAGAAAAACAATCTATCAGACATATGTGAATGAGCAGTATTAAAATATGATAAGATTTCTTTTTTTCTTTACATATGTTTAGTTAGGTTTAGTAACTAGGGCACCAATGGAATATATTGATCATTGCCTGATAGGGACGGCTATCAAATCGGTAGATAGTGACATGCCCTAAGAACATACTTAAAAAAAAAAAAGACCAAGAACTGTAATATATTTAAAAGGACATTATTTTAGATTCAAGATAAAAAAAATCCCTTTAAGATTTATGTTAATATGATGCATATTTGCTTTATTTACGTTATAATTATTCCCCTGTTAGTAGAAAGCTATTCCTTCTTTCTCCGTGATAGACTTCATCTTTACTGTGGGTGCAGAGTCTGTGTGTGTGTCTGTGTTTGTGTGAGTGTATCTGTGTGTGTGTGTGTTTGTGTGAGTGTATGAGTCTGTGTGTGTGTCTGTGTTTGTGTAAGTGTATCTGTGTGTGTGTGTTTATGTGAGTGTATCTGTGTGTGTGTCTGTGTTTGTGTGAGTGTATCTGTGTGTGTGTGTCTATGTGTGTCTGTGTGAGTTTATATGTGTATTTATGTGGTTAAGGGGGCCCAATCAATGGTATAGTAAGGGGCCTAAAAATTTCTAGTAAGGGCCCTGCCAGGGGTGGAACTACAGGTGCGGATAGTAAAAAAGAAAATGACATACACTAATTCATTAAAGCATGCTATTTTAAGACTCTGCACCACTATGTCTATGTCACTATGCTAAGACTATGTATACCACTATACCCCCCCTGCAAAGGTGTTAAACACATAGTAGAAGCACCACTCAGGCCTCACACAACACCACTGGTCCTGAATGGAAACTGAGACTGATACAATTATCAGCACTAGTAGCGTGATTCTGAGGTGTAACTAGCGCTGCTGAATCTTTTAGCAGCAGTTTCCACTCAGGACCAGCAGTGCAATACTTATACTATGTATTTAACCCATTTGCGAGGGTTAAACACGTAGAGGTGAAGGTCACTAGTCTTAACACTGCATGCTCTACAGAAAAAGAGTATGTAGTTTTTCAACTGTAATGTCCCTTTAATTTCTAAATATGGTTTTATATATATATATATATATATATATATATATATATATATATATATATATATGTGTGTGTGTGTGTGTGTGTGTTTCTTAAACCAGTGCCTCCCCAGCATCTGAGGTCACCGCACGTCACTGTTTGTAATCAATAGAAAAATAAAACATATAGAATATATATATACATATACTATATATATATATATATATATATATATATTTATATATATATATATATATATATATATATATATATATATATATATATATATATATATATATATATATATATATATATATATATATATATAAAATAAAAAAATAATTTTGAATAATGGAATTAATTTTTCCTTTAAAAACTGAAATCGTTTCAGGGGAGTGTGCAATAATGGTCTCTGTTAGAAAACTTTTGAATTTTAAAGCCATATGCATAAATGGTGTGTATAGATATTTTGTGAATAGAACAAGAACAAATAAATATAGTGAGTATTAGAATATTTATACCAGTGAATCTGGATTCTTATATATAGAGATTTAAGTGTAAGTATATTCTGTGGGATGTACATACATCTATAAGGAAGATCTCTATAAAATATCTAAAAAATAAAAAAAATAGTAAATAAATTATATTGTGTATTTTAAAAAAGTGAATTTAGGTTGAATTCCATATTTAGACCATGGGGGTGGAGAGTTCTGAAATATAATATTAATTCTGCTTCCCTTCTAAGTAATTTCTTTTCCATGTCACCTCCTCTTACGTCTTTTTTTATTTTTTTGTATGCCCCAATATTTAAAGCTATTTAGATTTCCCAAATGTATTTCTTTAAAATGTCTATAAAGGACATTATGGCCTAGATTTGGAGTTCGGCGGTAAAAGGGCTGTTAACGCTCCGCGGGCTTTTTTCTGGCCGCACCATAAAATTAACTCTGGTATCGAGAGTTCAAACAAATGCTGCGTTAGGCTCCAAAAAAGGAGCGTAGAGCATTTTTACCGCAAATGCAACTCTCGATACCAGAGTTGCTTACGGACGCGGCCGGCCTCAAAAACGTGCTCGTGCACGATTCCCCCATAGGAAACAATGGGGCTGTTTGAGCTGAAAAAAAACCTAACACCTGCAAAAAAGCAGCGTTCAGCTCCTAACGCAGCCCCATTGTTTGCTATGGGGAAACACTTCCTACGTCTGCACCTAACACTCTAACATGTACCCCGAGTCTAAACACCCCTAACCTTACACTTATTAACCCCTAATCTGCCGCCCCCGCTATCGCTGACCCCTGCATATTTTTTTAAACCCCTAATCTGCCGCTCCGTAAACCGCCGCCACCTACGTTATCCCTATGTACCCCTAATCTGCTACCCCTAACACCGCCGACCCCTATATTATATTTATTAACCCCTAACCTGCCCCCCACAACGTCGCCGACACCTGCCTACACTTATTAACCCCTAATCTGCCGAGCGGACCTGAGCGCTACTATAATAAAGTTATTAACCCCTAATCCGCCTCACTAACCCTATCATAAATAGTATTAACCCCTAATCTGCCCTCCCTAACATCGCCGACACCTAACTTCAATTATTAACCCCTAATCTTCCGATCGGAGCTCACCGCTATTCTAATAAATTGATTAACCCCTAAAGCTAAGTCTAACCCTAACACTAACACCCCCCTAAGTTAAATATAATATTTATCTAACGAAATAAATTAACTCTTATTAAATAACTTATTCCTATTTAAAGCTAAATACTTACCTGTAAAATAAATCCTAATATAGCTACAATATAAATTATAATTATATTATAGCTATTTTAGGATTAATATTTATTTTACAGGCAACTTTGTAATTATTTTAACCAGGTACAATAGCTATTAAATAGTTAAGAACTATTTAATAGTTACCTAGTTAAAATAATAACAAATTTACCTGTAAAATAAATCCTAACCTAAGTTATAATTAAACCTAACACTACCCTATCAATAAAATAATTAAATAAACTACCTACAATTACCTACAATTAACCTAACACTACACTATCAATAAATTAATTAAACACAATTCCTACAAATAAATACAATTAAATAAACTAGCTAAAGTACAAAAAATAAAAAAGAACTAAGTTACAGAAAATAAAAAAATATTTACAAACATAAGAAAAATATTACAACAATTTTAAACTAATTACACCTACTCTAAGCCCCCTAATAAAATAACAAAGCCCCACAAAATAAAAAATTGCCTACCCTATTCTAAATTAAAAAAGTTACAAGCTCTTTTACCTTACCAGCCCTGAACAGGGCCCTTTGCGGGGCATGCCCCAAGAATTTCAGCTCTTTTGCCTGTAAAAAAAAACATACAATACCCCCCCCCAACATTACAACCCACCACCCACATACCCCTAATCTAACCCAAACCCCCCCCTTAAATAAACCTAACACTAAGCCCCTGAAGATCTTCCTACCTTATCTTCACCATCCAGGTATCACCGATCCGTCCTGGCTCCAAGATCTTCATCCAACCCAAGCGGGGGTTGGCGATCCATAATCCGGTCCAGAAGAGGCTCCAAAGTCTTCCTCCTATCCGGCAAGAAGAGGACATCCGGACCGGCAAACATCTTCTCCAAGCGGCATCTTAGATCTTCATCCATCCGGAGCGAAGCGGTAGGATCCTGAAGACCTCCAGCGCGGAACATCCATCCGGACCGACGAATGAACGACTAATGACTGTTCCTTTAAGGGACGTCATCCAAGATGGCGTCCCTCGAATTCCGATTGGCTGATAGGATTCTATCAGCCAATCGGAATTAAGGTAGGAATTTTCTGATTGGCTGATGGAATCAGCCAATCAGAATCAAGTTCAATCCGATTGGCTGATCCAATCAGCCAATCAGATTGAGCTCGCATTCTATTGGCTGTTCCGAACAGCCAATAGAATGCGAGCTCAATCTGATTGGCTGATTGGATCGGCCAATCGGATTGAACTAGATTCTGATTGGCTGATTCCATCAGCCAATCAGAAACTTCCTACCTTAATTCCGATTGGCTGATAGAATCCTATCAGCCAATCGAAATTCGAGGGACGCCATCTTGGATGACGTCCCTTAAAGGAACAGTCATTCGTCGTTCAGTCGTCGGTCCGGATGGATGTTCCGCGCTGGAGGTCTTCAGGATCCTGCCGCTTCGCTCCGGATGGAAGAAGATCGAAGATGCCGCTTGGAGAAGATGTTTGCCGGTCCGGATGTCCTCTTCTTGCCGGATAGGAGGAAGACTTTGGAGCCTCTTCTGGACCTCTTCTGGACCGGATTATGGATCGCCAACCCCCGCTTGGGTTGGATGAAGATCTTGGAGCCAGGACGGATCGGTGATACCTGGATGGTGAAGACAAGGTAGGAAGATCTTCAGGGGCTTAGTGTTAGGTTTATTTAAGGGGGGTTTGGGTTAGATTAGGGGTATGTGGGTGGTGGGTTGTAATGTTGGGGGGGGGGTATTGTATGTTTTTTTTTACAGGCAAAAGAGCTGAAATTCTTGGGGCATGCCCCGCAAAGGGCCCTGTTCAGGGCTGGTAAGGTAAAAGAGCTTGTAACTTTTTTAATTTAGAATAGGGTAGGGAATTTTTTATTTTGGGGGGCTTTGTTATTTTATTAGGGGGCTTAGAGTAGGTGTAATTAGTTTATAATTGTTGTAATATTTTTCTTATGTTTGTAAATATTTTTTTATTTTCTGTAACTTAGTTCTTTTTTATTTTTTGTACTTTAGCTAGTTTATTTAATTGTATTTATTTGTAGGAATTGTGTTTAATTAATTTATTGATAGTGTAGTGTTAGGTTAATTGTAGGTAATTGTAGGTAGTTTATTTAATTATTTTATTGATAGGGTAGTGTTAGGTTTAATTATAACTTAGGTTAGGATTTATTTTACAGGTAAATTTGTTATTATTTTAACTAGGTAACTATTAAATAGTTCTTAACTATTTAATAGCTATTGTACCTGGTTAAAATAATTACAAAGTTGCCTGTAAAATAAATATAAATCCTAAAATAGCTATAATATAATTATAATTTATATTGTAGCTATATTAGGATTTATTTTACAGGTAAGTATTTAGCTTTAAATAGGAATAAGTTATTTAATAAGAGTTAATTTATTTCGTTAGATAAATATTATATTTAACTTAGGGGGGTGTTAGTGTTAGGGTTAGACTTAGCTTTAGGGGTTAATCAATTTATTAGAATAGCGGTGAGCTCCGGTCGGCAGATTAGGGGTTAATAATTGAAGTTAGGTGTCGGCGATGTTAGGGAGGGCAGATTAGGGGTTAATACTATTTATGATAGGGTTAGTGAGGCGGATTAGGGGTTAATACATTTATTATAGTAGCGCTCAGGTTCCGCTCGGCAGATTAGGGGTTAATAAGTGTAGGCAGGTGTCGGCGACGTTGAGGGGGCAGATTAGGGGTTAATAAATATAATATAGGGGTCGGCGATGTTAGGGCAGCAGATTAGGGGTACATAGGGATAACGTAGGTGGCGGCGATTTGCGGTCGGAAGATTAGGGGTTAATTATTTTAAGTAGCTGGCGGCGACGTTGTGGGGGGCAAGTTAGGGGTTAATAAATGTAATACAGGGGTCGGCGGGGTTAGGGGCAGCAGATTAGGGGTACATAAGTATAACGTAGGTGGCGGTCGGCAGATTAGGGGTTAAAAATTTTAATCGAGTGGCGGCGGTGTGGGGGGACCTCGGTTTAGGGGTACATAGGTAGTTTATGGGTGTTAGTGTACTTTAGGGTACAGTAGTTAAGAGCTTTATAAACCGGCGTTAGCCAGAAAGCTCTTAACTCCTGCTATTTTCAGGCGGCTGGAATTTTGTCGTTAGAGCTCTAACGCTCACTTCAGAAATGACTCTAAATACCAGCGTTAGAAAGATCCCATTGAAAATATAGGCTACGCAAATGGCGTAGGGGGATCTGCGGTATGGAAAAGTCGCGGCTGAAAAGTGAGCGTTAGACCCTTTAATCACTGACTCCAAATACCAGCGGGCGGCCAAAACCAGCATTAGGAGCCTCTAACGCTGGTTTTGACGGCTACCGCCGAACTCCAAATCTAGGCCTATATGTTTTTTTCATTTCCAATGTGCTACAGGTGTTCTCATATTCTGTCTCTGGGATTTCTACCTGTTTGACCTATATAAATCAAATTACATGAACATTTAATCATGTTTATTATGTTTATATCTGTACACCTTAGAATGTCCTTTATCTTATGGCTTTTCTTGCCATCTGCGGAAAATACCTCATTATTTTTTTACTATATTTGCACGATTTACATGAGTGGCATGGAAAAAACCCTGTAACTTGTTCTTCATTTGAATCTATCATTTTTGATCAACTAGTGTTACTCTTGTTCTTATATTCACTAGGTCCAAGGTAGTTTTTCAAGTTTTTTGCTTTTTTAAATATCATATCGGATTTATTTTTTACTTTATCTCCTATTCTTGGATCTTGTATAATAAAGTGCCAGTGTCTGCTCACAATCTTTTTGATTTCATTGTGCTGAGAACTATACCCTGTGATGAATGGTATTTCAATACAGCCTGTTGATTTTCCTTATTTTTGGTTTTGGTAGTTTTTCTTTTCTTTTCTTTTTTGTCCCTTAAGGAGTTTGAGGATGTCAGATTCATTACTATAGTAAGTCTCAAAGTTGCCAACGGCACTTAATTTATACTGTACTTTATGCAGAGAAATAAATGAGAGACAGGACATATTAAAACATACTGTATATAAATAAATAAACATAGAAATGAGCAGAAAATGATGTCCTATTTCTGTACCCATTGCACATTTTATGCATTGTGGTCATATTTTTGTGCTGCCAAATTGTATGTTCTAGAACTAGCCTTGCACACAGGAAGACAAATAGTAAGTGTGAGGTTAAACATATGGGGCGAGATTACATATGCAGCCTAAGTTTCAGCACAACTACTGAAACCCACGTCGCCCGTAAATTCACCTTGCACATTGGGTAAATCACATAAACCACGCCGGCAGATGCTATACTGCCGTAAGTCGGATAAACTGGTGAAGTTCAGAAATGTGCGCAAATACACATTTCTGGTTTCGCCAGTGAGTTACGCCAGTATATCATCTTGCGGTGCGTAAGTTAAAAAAAAAAAAGTTGATCACTCTTAAAAATCTAATCCGGCTAAAAAAAATTTAACTGACACATCAAAACGCCATTCAAAACCCCTAATCCGCCATCCCCCCACATCGCAACTACTAATAAAAGTTATTAACCTCTACTCTGCCCTCCCCTTATACTGCAAACCACTATATAAAACTATTAACCCTTAAACCGCCATCCCCAACAACGCAAACACCTAATTAACCTATTAACACTTAACCAGTCAACCCCCCACAGCTCAAACTACCTAATTAAAGTATTAAAACCTAAACCACCAACCCCCACAACGCAAACAACCTCATTAAAGTATTAACACCTAAACTGCAAACCCCCATAATGCAAAGTATCTAATAAAACTATTAACCTCTAAACCGACAACCTTCCATAATGCAAAGTATCTAATCACACTATTAATAGGGTGACCATATTGCCGCTTTAAAAAGGGACACATGTGAAAAATACATATGGCAGGGCTGTTTTCAGAGCTGATTAAAGAAATGTTTTGTATAAGAACCCTGACATATGCATTTTTCATGGGTTCTCTTTTAAAGCGGCAATATGGTCACCCTAACTTTTAACCCCTAAACCGCCAATCCCCTACAACGTAAAGTATTAACCTTATAACTAAGCCCCCTAACAACCCCTAACTTAAAGGAAAAGTAAATTTTTACCCTATATGTGATCATTACAGACGCTAAGTTTTTTAACAATCTTTCGGCTAGATTATGAGTTGTGCATTAGGCTTAAAAAGCAGCATTGGCCGGTCCCAACGCTGCTTTTTAACACCCGCTGGTATTATGAGTCTTGAAATGACAAGCTCACCGCTCACTTTTTTGGCCAGACTCGGAAATACTACAAATCAACTTACGTCAATTGCGTATCCTATATTTTCAATGGGACTTGCATAGCGCCGGTATTACGAGTCTGACCAAAAGTGAGCGGTAAACCCTCTCCTGTCAAGACTGGTACCGCATTTTAAAGTCAGTAGTTAAGAATTTGACACTACAATGCCATAGCATAAAACTCTTAACTAAAGTGCTAAAAAGTACACTAACACCCATAAACTAACCCCTAAACCGAGGCGCCCCCCCCCCATCGCAAACACTAAAATAAATATTTTAACCCCTAATCTGCCAAACCGGACATTGCCGCCACTATAATAAATATATTAACCCTTTAAACCGCTGCACTCCTGCATCGCAAACACTAGTTAAATATTATTAACCCTTAATCTGCTGTCCCTAACATCGCCGACACCTACCTACATTTATTAACCCTTAATCTGCCACCCACAATGTCGCTGCCACTATATTAAATGTATTAACTCCTAAACCTAAGTCTAACCCTAACCCCCCCAACTTAAATAAAATTACAATAAATCTAAATAAAATCACTACAATTACCTAAATAATTTCTATTTAAAACTAAATACTTACCTATAAAATAAACCCAAAACTAGTAACAATATAACTAATAGTTACATTGTAGCTATCTTAGGGTTTATTTTTATTTTACAGGCAACTTTGTATTTATTTTAACTAGGTACAATAGTTATTAAATAGTTATTAACTATTTAATAACTACCTAGTTAAAATAAAGACAAATTTACCTGTAAAATAAAACCTAACCTAAGTTACACTAACACCTAACACTACACTATAATTTAATAAATTAAGTAAATTAAATACAATTAATTAAAATTAAATACAATTATCTAAAGTATGGGGGAAAAAACACTAAATTACAGAAAATAATAAAATAATTACAAGATTTTTAAACTAATTACACCTAATCTAATCCCCCTAACAAAATAAAAAAGCCCCCCAAAATAAAAAAAGCCTTACCCTACACTAAATTACAAATAGCCCTTAAAAGGGCCTTTTGCGGGGCATTGCCCCAAAGTAATCAGCTCTTTTACCAGTAAAAAAAAAAAGTACGGGGCGGTGCCTGACTGAACTCTAAGATGGAGGTGCAGTGAGAGAGCTCTGTGTGGAAATGAGCAATAACGTTATAGATACTTATCCACAGTAAAGAAAAGTGCCACAAAACTGGGGGAATCTACACACTTATAGCCCACAACCAAGAGGCAAAACCGGATGGCAATCGGATGACTCCCAGGAGCTATGTGAAGGGACTTAGACGCTGAGGTCTGAGCTTAAGCGCACAGTACACTTTGGTGCGACACTGCAGGCTGGGGAACGATCGCATGCATAGAGGAGAAACTTTCACCCAAATACCTCCGCTTGCCTTCCTTACCTGACCGCGACACATCAGTAGGAGCTGGGAGTGCCAGAATGAGAAGTGGCTTTTAGATGGACCGGCAGGGGAAGCGCTCCGCCATTGCCACGTGGGTGAGTCACTACAGAGCCCTTCACCACGCCAGGGCTAACGCAATAACTCCCACGATGGTTCAATGGTAGGGTACACTGATAGGGGATGGCAGATGGCCAGAAATTAAAGCACTGTAGATATATACTAAGGTGAATCCCCCAAACTATGTAAATCCCAGCGCACAAATCCAGAGGGCGGTAGTTAAGTAAAATACATGCGGGTCTGCTGTAAGTGCGGCAAAGATTTTTCTCAGCACACTTTATAGAGTTGACAAAAAGGGATCTTTAATCACAAGAATAAACACTGACCTCCATGGGTTGACTTTTAAAGTTCAACACACGCAGCCCACTGCAATTACCAGCTCAGCCAGGATCACTGCTATCTAGAAGGGGCATACCAGAGTAAGCAAAAGATACATATTAAAGGGGCTCAATATAACAATTAGCACGGCATAGCCTCTAACCTGAGGGGGCACCTCTTCTCACCCCAAGCTGGTCACCAATCCCAATAAAGGGAATATACGGACGCTGCAAACACCATCTCACAAACATGTCTCTGAGGAGGGCTAACAAACTAGATAAGGTCCCCAGATCTGCCCTTGTAGACTCTTTTTTTAAAACCATCAAAAGCGAACAAAATGCTTGAAAATATGGAGTCAGATATTGAAGAAGATACTGAAATAGACCCAAATATCCCACCTTAAACAAGCCAGATCCCAGCTACAAGAGCAGATTTACAGACACTGGTCTCCAAACAAGACTTAGATGCAAATTTTGAAAAGCTTTGGAGCAAGATTGACAACCTTCACTCTTCAGTGACCGCCAGCCTTAAAGAAATTAAAAATGACATCATGGAGATAGGCACCTGGGTTGACACGTTAGAAACAAACCAAGAGGAAATAGCAGAGGACATCTCTACGCTATCCCAATCCATTTCCTCACACCAGCAAGAGATCATGGATCTTCACGAAAAAATGGAGGACATGGAAAATAGATCACGGAGGTGCAATCTGCGCCTTAAGGGTGTCCCGGAAACCATACTAAATAAAGACCTAAACATTTACTTACAACTGCTGTTCTGGACTATAACAAGTGACAACTCGGAAGATGCATACCAAATAGAGCGAGCGCACAGGGTGCTTAGATCCAGACCCAGGGATGATATGCCCCCCCGAGATGTCATAGTCCACATGCTAAGGTATCCTGAGAAAGAGAAAATTATGCAAGCATCACGCCAAAACCCCACATTCAAGTTCCAAGGGAATGTGGTGCAATTCTACCAGGACTTATGCATTCGCACACTACAGTGCCGCAACATGCTTAGACCCCTCACTTCAATTCTATGGAAAAACCAACTGCCATACCGCTGGGGATTCCCCTTCGCATTGATCGTAATGAAAAATGGGAAACCAACCATAATCAGAAACCTAGCAGAGGTTCCTGCAGCTTGCAAAAGCCTAGGCCTGGAAATACCGGACTTCCCACCAAACAATCCTCAAACAAGAGAGCCGGACCCCTCAACTTTGAAAAGCACATCGTCAAAAAGCCGATGGTCAAAGATCACCATAGGAAGAAGTGCAAAAACATGAACAGACTTCCAGGGCTCCACTTTCTACACCATAGACTAGCCGCCCACCTGCAAAGCCAACCGGCTTAACTTGCTTTGCAACGGCAGAGCCTTGAATTGCACAAGCTAGCCCTTAGAGGATCCATAAGGCATACAAGCTTGCAAATAAGAAGCCTTAGGGTCATGGGCACACATATCGTTACAGTCGCTAAGTTTTTTAACAATCTTTCGGATAGATTATGAGTTGTGCATTAGGCTTAAAAAACAGCATTGGCCGGTCCCAACGCTGCTTTTTAACACCCGCTGGTTTTATGAGTCTTGAAATGACAAGCTCACCGCTCACTTTTTTGGCCAGACTCGGAAATACTACAAATCAACTTACGTCAATTGCGTATTCTATATTTTCAATGGGACTTGCATAGCGCCGGTATTACGAGTCTGACCAAAAGTGAGCGGTAAACCCTCTCCTGTCAAGACTGGTACCGCATTTTAAAGTCAGTAGTTAAGAATTTGACACTACAATGCCATAGCATAAAACTCTTAACTAAAGTGCTAAAAAGTACACTAACACCCATAAACTAACCCCTAAACCGAGCCCCCCCCCACATTGCAAACACTAAAATAAATATTTTAACCCCTAATCTGCCGAACCGGACATTGCCGCCACTATAATAAATATATTAACCCTTTAAACCGCTGCACTCCTGCATCGCAAACACTAGTTAAATATTATTAACCCTTAATCTGCTGTCCCTAACATCGCCGACACCTACCTACATTTATTAACCCTTAATCTGCCACCCACAATGTCGCCGCCACTATATTAAATGTATTAACCCCTAAACCTAAGTCTAACCCTAACCCCCCCAACTTAAATATAATTACAATAAATCTAAATAAAATTACTACAATTACCTAAATAATTCCTATTTAAAACTAAATACTTACCTATAAAATAAACCCAAAACTAGTAACAATATAACTAATAGTTACATTGTAGCTATCTTAGGGTTTATTTTTATTTTGCAGGCAACTTTGTATTTATTTTAACTAGGTACAATAGTTATTAAATAGTTATTAACTATTTAATAACTACCTAGTTAAAATAAAGACAAATTTACCTGTAAAATAAAACCTAACCTAAGTTACACTAACACCTAACACTACACTATAATTTAATAAATTAAGTAAATTAAATACAATTAATTAAAATTAAATACAATTATCTAAAGTATGGGGGGAAAAAAAACACTAAATTACAGAAAATAATAAAATAATTACAAGATTTTTAAACTAATTACACCTAATCTAATCCCCCTAACAAAATAAAAAAGCCCCCCAAAATAAAAAAAAGCCTTACCCTACACTAAATTACAAATAGCCCTTAAAAGGGCCTTTTGCGGGGCATTGCCCCAAAGTAATCAGCTCTTTTACCAGTAAAAAAAAAAAGTACGGGGCGGTGCCTGACTGAACTCTAAGATGGAGGTGCAGTGAGAGAGCTCTGTGTGGAAATGAGCAATAACGTTATAGATACTTATCCACAGTAAAGAAAAGTGCCACAAAACTGGGGGAATCTACACACTTATAGCCCACAACCAAGAGGCAAAACCGGATGGCAATCGGATGACTCCCAGGAGCTATGTGAAGGGACTTAGACGCTGAGGTCTGAGCTTAAGCGCACAGTACACTTTGGTGCGACACTGCAGGCTGGGGAACGATCGCATGCATAGAGGAGAAACTTTCACCCAAATACCTCCGCTTGCCTTCCTTACCTGACCGCGACACATCAGTAGGAGCTGGGAGTGCCAGAATGAGAAGTGGCTTTTAGACGGACCGGCAGGGGAAGCGCTCCGCCATTGCCACGTGGGTGAGTCACTACAGAGCCCTTCACCACGCCAGGGCTAACGCAATACCTCCCACAATGGTTCAATGGTAGGGTACACTGATAGGGGATGGCAGATGGCCAGAAATAAAAGCACTGTAGATATATACTAAGGTGAATCCCCCAAACTATGTAAATCCCAGCGCACAAATCCAGAGGGCGGTAGTTAAGTAAAATACATGCGGGTCTGCTGTAAGTGCGGCAAAGATTTTTCTCAGCACACTTTATAGAGTTGACAAAAAGGGATCTTTAGTCACAAGAATAAACACTGACCTCCATGGGTTGACTTTTAAAGTTCAACACACGCAGCCCACTGCAATTACCAGCTCAGCCAGGATCACTGCTATCTAGAAGGGGCATACCAGAGTAAGCAAAAGATACATATTAAAGGGGCTCAATATAACAATTAGCACGGCATAGCCTCTAACCTGAGGGGGCACCTCTTCTCACCCCAAGCTGGTCACCAATCCCAATAAAGGGAATATACGGACGCTGCAACACCATCTCACAAACATGTCTCTGAGGAGGGCTAACAAACTAGATAAGGTCCCCAGATCTGCCCTTGTAGACTCTTTTTTTAAAACCATCAAAAGCGAACAAAATGCTTGAAAATATGGAGTCAGATATTGAAGAAGATACTGAAATAGACCCAAATATCCCACCTTAAACAAGCCAGATCCCAGCTACAAGAGCAGATTTACAGACACTGGTCTCCAAACAAGACTTAGATGCAAATTTTGAAAAGCTTTGGAGCAAGATTGACAACCTTCACTCTTCAGTGACCGCCAGCCTTAAAGAAATTAAAAATGACATCATGGAGATAGGCACCCGGGTTGACACGTTAGAAACAAACCAAGAGGAAATAGCAGAGGACATCTCTACACTATCCCAATCCATTTCCTCACACCAGCAAGAGATCATGGATCTTCACGAAAAAATGGAGGACATGGAAAATAGATCACGGAGGTGCAATCTGCGCCTTAAGGGTGTCCCGGAAACCATACTAAATAAAGACCTAAACATTTACTTACAACAGCTGTTCCGGACTATAACAAGTGACAACTCGGAAGATGCATACCAAATAGAGCGAGCGCACAGGGCGCTTAGAGCCAGACCCAAGGATGATATGCCCCCCCGAGATGTCATAGTCCGCATGCTAAGGTATCCTGAGAAAGAGAAAATTATGCAAGCATCACGCCAAAACCCCACATTCAAGTTCCAAGGGAATGTGGTGCAATTCTACCAGGACTTATGCATTCGCACACTACAGTGCCGCAACATGCTTAGACCCCTCACTTCAATTCTATGGAAAAACCAACTGCCATACCGCTGGGGATTCCCCTTCACATTGATCGTAATGAAAGACGGAAAACCAACCATGATCAGAAACCTAGCAGAGGTTCCTGCAGCTTGCAAAAGCCTAGGCCTGGAAATACCGGACTTCCCACCAAACAATCCTCAAACCAGAGAGCCGGACCCCTCAACTTTGAAAAGCACATCGTCAAAAAGCCGATGGTCAAAGATCACCATAGGAAGAAGGGCAAAAACATGAACAGACTTCCAGGGCTCCACTTTCTACACCATAGACTAGCCGCCCACCTGCAAAGCCAACCGGCTTAACTTGCTTTGCAACGGCAGATCCTTGAATTGCACAAGCTAGCCCTTAGAGGATCCATAAGGCATACAAGCTTGCAAAGAAGAAGCCTTAGGGTCATGGGCACACATATCATTACAGTCGCTAAGTTTTTTAACAATCTTTCGGATAGATTATGAGTTGTGCATTAGGCTTAAAAAGCAGCATTGGCCGGTCCCAACGCTGCTTTTTAACACCCGCTGGTTTTATGAGTCTTGAAATGACAAGCTCACCGCTCACTTTTTTGGCCAGACTCGGAAATACTACAAATCCACTTACGTCAATTGCGTATTCTATATTTTCAATGGGACTTGCATAGCGTCGGTATTACGAGTCTGACCAAAAGTGAGCGGTAAACCCTCTCCTGTCAAGACTGGTACCGCATTTTAAAGTCAGTAGTTAAGAATTTGACACTACAACGCCATAGCATAAAACTCTTAACTAAAGTGCTAAAAAGTACACTAACACCCATAAACTAACCCCTAAACCGAGGCCCCCCCCCCACATCGCAAACACTAAAATAAATATTTTAACCCCTAATATGCCGAACCGGACATTGCCGCCACTATAATAAATATATTAACCCTTTAAACCGCTGCACTCCTGCATCGCAAACACTAGTTAAATATTATTAACCCTTAATCTGCTGTCCCTAACATCGCCGACACCTACCTACATTTATTAACCCTTAATCTGCCACCCACAATGTCGCCGCCACTATATTAAATGTATTAACCCCTAAACCTAAGTCTAACCCTAACCCCCCCAACTTAAATATAATTACAATAAATCTAAATAAAATTACTACAATTACCTAAATAATTCCTATTTAAAACTAAATACTTACCTATAAAATAAACCCAAAACTAGTAACAATATAACTAATAGTTACATTGTAGCTATCTTAGGGTTTATTTTTATTTTACAGGCAACTTTGTATTTATTTTAACTAGGTACAATAGTTATTAAATAGTTATTAACTATTTAATAACTACCTAGTTAAAATAAAGACAAATTTACCTGTAAAATAAAACCTAACCTAAGTTACACTAACACCTAACACTACACTATAATTTAATAAATTAAGTAAATTAAATACAATTAATTAAAATTAAATACAATTATCTAAAGTATGGGGGAAAAAAAACACTAAATTACAGAAAATAATAAAATAATTACAAGATTTTTAAACTAATTACACCTAATCTAATCCCCCTAACAAAATAAAAAAGCCCCCCAAAATAAAAAAAAGCCTTACCCTACACTAAATTACAAATAGCCCTTAAAAGGGCCTTTTGCGGGGCATTGCCCCAAAGTAATCAGCTCTTTTACCAGTAAAAAAAAAAAAGTACGGGGCGGTGCCTGACTGAACTCTAAGATGGAGGTGCAGTGAGAGAGCTCTGTGTGGAAATGAGCAATAACGTTATAGATACTTATCCACAGTAAAGAAAAGTGCCACAAAACTGGGGGAATCTACACACTTATAGCCCACAACCAAGAGGCAAAACCGGATGGCAATCGGATGACTCCCAGGAGCTATGTGAAGGGACTTAGACGCTGAGGTCTGAGCTTAAGCGCACAGTACACTTTGGTGCGACACTGCAGGCTGGGGAACGATCGCATGCATAGAGGAGAAACTTTCACCCAAATACCTCCGCTTGCCTTCCTTACCTGACCGCGACACATCAGTAGGAGCTGGGAGTGCCAGAATGAGAAGTGGCTTTTAGACGGACCGGCAGGGGAAGCGCTCCGCCATTGCCACGTGGGTGAGTCACTACAGAGCCCTTCACCACGCCAGGGCTAACGCAATACCTCCCACAATGGTTCAATGGTAGGGTACACTGATAGGGGATGGCAGATGGCCAGAAATAAAAGCACTGTAGATATATACTAAGGTGAATCCCCCAAACTATGTAAATCCCAGCGCACAAATCCAGAGGGCGGTAGTTAAGTAAAATACATGCGGGTCTGCTGTAAGTGCGGCAAAGATTTTTCTCAGCACACTTTATAGAGTTGACAAAAAGGGATCTTTAGTCACAAGAATAAACACTGACCTCCATGGGTTGACTTTTAAAGTTCAACACACGCAGCCCACTGCAATTACCAGCTCAGCCAGGATCACTGCTATCTAGAAGGGGCATACCAGAGTAAGCAAAAGATACATATTAAAGGGGCTCAATATAACAATTAGCACGGCATAGCCTCTAACCTGAGGGGGCACCTCTTCTCACCCCAAGCTGGTCACCAATCCCAATAAAGGGAATATACGGACGCTGCAACACCATCTCACAAACATGTCTCTGAGGAGGGCTAACAAACTAGATAAGGTCCCCAGATCTGCCCTTGTAGACTCTTTTTTTTTAAACCATCAAAAGCGAACAAAATGCTTGAAAATATGGAGTCAGATATTGAAGAAGATACTGAAATAGACCCAAATATCCCACCTTAAACAAGCCAGATCCCAGCTACAAGAGCAGATTTACAGACACTGGTCTCCAAACAAGACTTAGATGCAAATTTTGAAAAGCTTTGGAGCAAGATTGACAACCTTCACTCTTCAGTGACCGCCAGCCTTAAAGAAATTAAAAATGACATCATGGAGATAGGCACCCGGGTTGACACGTTAGAAACAAACCAAGAGGAAATAGCAGAGGACATCTCTACGCTATCCCAATCCATTTCCTCACACCAGCAAGAGATCATGGATCTTCACGAAAAAATGGAGGACATGGAAAATAGATCACGGAGGTGCAATCTGCGCCTTAAGGGTGTCCCGGAAACCATACTAAATAAAGACCTAAACATTTACTTACAACAGCTGTTCCGGACTATAACAAGTGACAACTCGGAAGATGCATACCAAATAGAGCGAGCGCACAGGGCGCTTAGAGCCAGACCCAGGGATGATATGCCCCCCCCCCCGAGATGTCATAGTCCGCATGCTAAGGTATCCTGAGAAAGAGAAAATTATGCAAGCATCACGCCAAAACCCCACATTCAAGTTCCAAGGGAATGTGGTGCAATTCTACCAGGACTTATGCATTCGCACACTACAGTGCCGCAACATGCTTAGACCCCTCACTTCAATTCTATGGAAAAACCAACTGCCATACCGCTGGGGATTCCCCTTCACATTGATCGTAATGAAAGACGGAAAACCAACCATGATCAGAAACCTAGCAGAGGTTCCTGCAGCTTGCAAAAGCCTAGGCCTGGAAATACCGGACTTCCCACCAAACAATCCTCAAACCAGAGAGCCGGACCCCTCAACTTTGAAAAGCACATCGTCAAAAAGCCGATGGTCAAAGATCACCATAGGAAGAAGGGCAAAAACATGAACAGACTTCCAGGGCTCCACTTTCTACACCATAGACTAGCCGCCCACCTGCAAAGCCAACCGGCTTAACTTGCTTTGCAACGGCAGAGCCTTGAATTGCACAAGCTAGCCCTTAGAGGATCCATAAGGCATACAAGCTTCGGCTAGATTATGAGTTGTGCATTAGGCTTAAAAAGCAGCATTGGCCAGTCCCAACGCTGCTTTTTAACACCCGCTGGTTTTATGAGTATTGAAATGACAAGCTCACCGCTCACTTTTTTGGCCAGACTCGGAAATACTACAAATCCACTTACGTCAATTGCGTATTCTATATTTTCAATGGGACTTGCATAGCGCCGGTATTACGAGTCTGACCAAAAGTGAGCGGTAAACCCTCTCCTGTCAAGACTGGTACCGCATTTTAAAGTCAGTAGTTAAGAATTTGACACTACAATGCCATAGCATAAAACTCTTAACTAAAGTGCTAAAAAGTACACTAACACCCATAAACTAACCCCTAAACCGAGGCCCCCCCCCCCACATCGCAAACACTAAAATAAATATTTTAACCCCTAATCTGCCGAACCGGACATTGCCGCCACTATAATAAATATATTAACCCTTTAAACCGCTGCACTCCTGCATCGCAAACACTAGTTAAATATTATTAACCCTTAATCTGCTGTCCCTAACATCGCCGACACCTACCTACATTTATTAACCCTTAATCTGCCACCCACAATGTCGCCGCCACTATATTAAATGTATTAACCCCTAAACCTAATTCTAACCCTAACCCCCCCAACTTAAATATAATTACAATTAATCTAAATAAAATTACTACAATTACCTAAATAATTCCTATTTAAAACTAAATACTTACCTATAAAATAAACCCAAAACTAGTAACAATATAACTAATAGTTACATTGTAGCTATCTTAGGGTTTATTTTTATTTTACAGGCAACTTTGAATTTATTTTAACTAGGTACAATAGTTATTAAATAGTTATTAACTATTTAATAACTACCTAGTTTAAATAAAGACAAATTTACCTGTAAAATAAAACCTAACCTAAGTTACACTAACACCTAACACTACACTATAATTTAATAAATTAAGTAAATTAAATACAATTAATTAAAATTAAATACAATTATCTATAGTATGGGGGAAAAAAACACTAAATTACAGAAAATAATAAAATAATTACAAGATTTTTAAACTAATTACACCTAATCTAATCCCCCTAACAAAATAAAAAAGCCCCCCAAAATAAAAAAGCCCTACCCTACACTAAATTACAAATAGCCCTTAAAAGGGCCTTTTGCGGGGCATTGCCCCAAAGTAATCAGCTCTTTTACCAGTAAAAAAAAAAAGTACGGGGCGGTGCCTGACTGAACTCTAAGATGGAGGTGCAGTGAGAGAGCTCTGTGTGGAAATGAGCAATAACGTTATAGATACTTATCCACAGTAAAGAAAAGTGCCACAAAACTGGGGGAATCTACACACTTATAGCCCACAACCAAGAGGCAAAACCGGATGGCAATCGGATGACTCCCAGGAGCTATGTGAAGGGACTTAGACGCTGAGGTCTGAGCTTAAGCGCACAGTACACTTTGGTGCGACACTGCAGGCTGGGGAACGATCGCATGCATAGAGGAGAAACTTTCACCCAAATACCTCCACTTGCCTTCCTTACCTGACCGCGACACATCAGTAGGAGCTGGGAGTCCCAGAATGAGAAGTGGCTTTTAGACGGACCGGCAGGGGAAGCGCTCCGCCATTGCCACGTGGGTGAGTCACTACAGAGCCCTTCACCACGCCGGGGCTAACGCAATACCTCCCACGATGGTTCAATGGTAGGGTACACTGATAGAGGATGGCAGATGGCCAGAAATAAAAGCACTGTAGATATATACTAAGGTGAATCCCCCAAACTATGTAAATCCCAGCGCACAAATCCAGAGGGCGGTAGTTAAGTAAAATACATGCGGGTCTGCTGTAAGTGCGGCAAAGATTTTTCTCAGCACACTTTATAGAGTTGACAAAAAGGGATCTTTAGTCACAAGAATAAACACTGACCTCCATGGGTTGACTTTTAAAGTTCAACACACGCAGCCCACTGCAATTACCAGCTCAGCCAGGATCACTGCTATCTAGAAGGGGCATACCAGAGTAAGCAAAAGATACATATTAAAGGGGCTCAATATAACAATTAGCACGGCATAGCCTCTAACCTGAGGGGGCACCTCTTCTCACCCCAAGCTGGTCACCAATCCCAATAAAGGGAATATACGGACGCTGCAACACCATCTCACAAACATGTCTCTGAGGAGGGCTAACAAACTAGATAAGGTCCCCAGATCTGCCCTTGTAGACTCTTTTTTTTAAACCATCAAAAGCGAACAAAATGCTTGAAATATGGAGTCAGATATTTAAGAAGATACTGAAATAGACCCAAATATCCCACCTTAAACAAGCCAGATCCCAGCTACAAGACCAGATTTACAGACACTGGTCTCCAAACAAGACTTAGATGCAAATTTTGAAAAGCTTTGGAGCAAGATTGACAACCTTCACTCTTCAGTGACCGCCAGCCTTAAAGAAATTAAAAATGACATCATGGAGATAGGCACCCGGGTTGACACGTTAGAAACAAACCAAGAGGAAATAGTAGAGGACATCTCTACGCTATCCCAATCCATTTCCTCACACCAGCAAGAGAGCATGGATCTTCACGAAAAAATGGAGGACATGGAGAATAGATCACGGAGGTGCAATCTGCGCCTTAAGGGTGTCCCGGAAACCATACTAAACAAAGACCTAAACATTTACTTACAACAGCTGTTCCGGACTATAACAAGTGACAACTCGGAAGATGCATACCAAATAGAACGAGCGCACAGGGTGCTTAGAGCCAGACCCAGGGATGATATGCCCTCCCCGAGATGTCATAGTCCGCATGCTAAGGTATCCGGAGAAAGAGAAAATTATGCAAGCATCACGCCAAAACCCCACATTCAAGTTCCAAGGGAATGTGGTACAATTCTACCAGGACTTATGCATTTGCACACTACAGCGCCGCAACATGCTTAGACCCCTCACTTCAATTCTATGGAAAAACCAACTGCCATACCGCTGGGGATTCCCCTTCACATTGATCATAATGAAAGACGGGAAACCAACCATGATCAGAAACCTAGCAGAGGTTCCTGCAGCTTGCAAAAGCCTAGGCCTGGAAATACCAGACTTCCCACCAAACAATCCTCAAACCAGAGAGCCGGACCCCTCAACTTTGAAAAGCACAGCGTCAAAAAGCAGATGGTCAAAGATCACCATAGGAAGAAGTGCAAAAACATGAACAGACTTCCAGGGCTCCACTTTCTACACCATAGACTAGCCGCCCACCTGCAAAGCCAAACGGCTTAACTTGCTTTGCAACGGCAGAGCCTTGAATTGCACAAGCTAGCCCTTAGAGGATCCATAAGGCATACAAGCTTTCAAAGAAGAAGCCTTAGGGTCATGGGCACACATATCCTTTTCTCTGTTATATGGGTCACGTTGTGAACTTGGGATACCACTATTTACTGTGTACCCTAACATAATTTACATGATCTTGTTATGTCCTATAGATGTGGATACTTAAAAGGTTTATGGTTATCAGAAAAGCTCGACAACACACTCTCTCCCTTCCTCCTTTCCTATTTATTCACCACCCTCTCTCCTGCCTCTTATACTCTCTCTTTTAGGTAACAGCTTACCGCCACCCTTTCTCCTTTTGTTCTGTCCTACACGCTTTTTTATTCTCCTTACCACCCTAACCCCTTTAGAGCCTCACTCGAGGTTTCCAACCTTGTGGTTAAATAGTTAAAATTATTTACTAGTTGAAGTTCAATTTGTTTGTTATATTTTGTTACCTTGTTCACATCTAACAATTTTTTTTTCATAAGTCATGCAATAAGTTTTCATCGGGTGAGTCCCCTTTTTAGGGGTTTAGATGACTTCTACTGTACCTACATTATTAAGCAAAAATGTTACAGGATCTCCATTGTACCTTCTCACAGGGTTCGGGTAAGAGCACCAGACATACAGCTTACACCACTATAAAACAGTGCGCAACACAGACCCCATAAGATGACGCTTCCCAGCATTAATTTAATCTCACATAATGTGAGAGGACTTCACTCGAATATTAAAAGACGTACAGCCCTGACTCAATATAAGGATTTACACGCCAACATGATTTTCCTCCAAGAGACCCACTTCACGACATCCTCAGTTCCCAAATACTGGACATGTGCTTACACCCAAAATTTTCATGCCACATCAGCCACAAAAAAAAGGGGTGTATCTATTTTGATACATAACTCGCTGTCATTCATACACTGGGAGACTATAGCAGACACAGAGGGGAGGTATATTCTAGTCCAAAGCCAGCTACAAGGGGTGGAAGTGGTGCTCTGTAACATTTACGCCCCAAACGAGAAACAGTCTAACTTCTTCAAGACGCTGTCCCATTTGGTGACCAACTGGTCTAAGATGCGTATTATCCTAGCAGGGGACTTTAATCTAGACCTACAGAACTTAGTTTACAAACACAATAACACCCTATCTAAGGAAAATATGAGGCTGAGATCTATGGCATCAGCCACTATAGAATATCTAAGCCCACACTCCCTGGTGGATACATGGAAAACGTTGCATGGTATAACCACTGACACCACATACTACTCTGCAGCCCATAAGATGTATTCCAAGATAGATTACATTTTTATAAGTCAATTAGTACAGCCAGTTCTCTGCTCAGCCAGCATCCACACTTGCGTGTGGTCGGATCACTCCATAACACAGATTCAGGTAGGGGACCTGAGAGATCCAAAAAGGTTACAGTCCTGGACTTATGACCCCTCTTGCATACAAAACCCACAAACTAAAACTAAACTAATGCAAGCAGTAGGAGAATACTGGAATATAAACTTAGACTCCACCTCTAACCCTATATCTGTGTGGGCAGCCCACAAGTCAGCAGTTCAGGGTTTACTAATTAAAGAAAAAACTATATATAAAAAAAAGAGTCAATACTCACCTATCCTGGCTGAATGCTGAGATAGAGGAGCTGGAACATTTACATAAACTAACTTTATCCAATACCACCCTCCATTCCCTACAACTTAAGAGACAAACACTAGCGAAGTACCTGAATGAGAACTCCGTTAAAATGGCACACAAACTAAAAACGAACTACTTTCTATACGTGAACAAGCCTGATAGATACCTGGCCAAAAAAATCAGAGACTCATATCAGGCCTCCTCCATCCCATTATTGATAAACACAGCAGGCACCCTAACATCACACCCACAAGAGATAGTGGACACTTTTGCGAACTATTACGGACAGTTATATGATGGCAAAAAAATCCCCCATTCAGACACTACCCAGGAATTACGTAGGACTTTCCTATAATCTGCGAAATTGGGTCAAATTACAGAGAAAGATCAGGATTTACTAAATGCTAAAATAACCCAGGGAGAAATAGTAGCGGTTCTGAAAGATCTCAAACCAGGGAAAGCTCCGGGCCCGGATGGCTTTCTGGGAGAATACTATAAGTTATTTAAGTCCACCCTGGTACCCCATTTATTTAAATTCGCAAACCACATTATGGAACTACTTCAAGCCAAAATAATAGTATTACCAAAAACAGGGAAAAACCCCAAATATTGTCCTAGCTACAGACCTATATCCCTTATCAATCAAGACATAAAGATAGTGACAAAGGTACTGGCCAATAGATTTAAACAGATTATCCCGTCGGTAGTACACCCAGACCAGGTGGGTTTCGTTGTGGGGAGGGAAGCCCCTGACAACATAAGGAGAATGACAGCAATAGTGGACCACTTGACGGACAGAGGAGTGCCTTCTCTGCTCCTATCCTTGGATGCGGAGAAGGCATTTGACAGGGTGGACTGGCAATACATGTGGACAGTGTTGAGGGAGTTGGGAATTAGAGGCCCCTTTCTTAAAGCAATCTAAAACGTATATTCCAACCCCACGGCAAGAGTTAGAGCCAATCCAGATTAATCGACATTAAGAATGGGACTAGACAGGGGTGCCCTCTCTCACCGCTTCTGTTTGCCATATGTATCGAACCACTAGCTGCAGTCATTAGAAATAATGTAGATATCACAGGGATACAGATTGGAAAATTTACCCGCAAAATAACGCTATTCGCGGATGATGTCTTATTGACACTGACCAAACCTTTACTGACATTACCCAACTTATACAACGCTATAGATAAATTCTCCACCATTTCGGGATATAAACTAAATTTACATAAGTGCAAAGCCCTCCCCATAAACCTGCCAAACCACACGATCAAACTTATTGAGGCCAACTTTGAATTCAGATGGGTCAAAAAAAGCATAAAATACTTGGGAATTAACCTGACTCCCAATTCCAGGGGCCTTTACTAACGCAATTTTACACCATTGTTCAAACAGATCCGTGCCGACCTAACTAGATGGCAAGCATACAACTTCTCATGGTATGGAAGACTAACTTCCATTAAAATGAACGTATTGCCAAGGGTTCTATATTTATTTAGAGTTCTCCCAGTTAAGGTAAACAGACAAGATATAGACTCACTACAAGCAGCTTTACATAGCTTTTTAAGGAACAAAAAGCAGGCGAGAATCTCTTCTCAAATTCTAACACGCCACAGACGATTGGAAGGGGTGGGGTTACTTAATCTTTTCGATTATTACAAAGCCTCTAGACTAGCCCAAACAGCTTTGTGTGGCAGGAGAGATAAACATATACTTTGGCCAATATTAGAAGCAGAATTAGGAGGTCTAGATTCTCCAGAAGATATCATATGGAACTGGGAGGTCGTGGGAGGGGGCTCAAAAGAATGTAGCGCATTTACCAAGCTGTCGGCTCGTGAATGGCAGTCAATAATTTGGACCTCTGATATTTTTCCTAAGAAATCTCTACAAAAACCCTTAAGGTACTTAATAGCAGATGAATATAGGCCTTTCATCAACAAGTGGGAAAAAAAAGGACTCTACAGGGTCGCAGATATTATTACAAAGGGGGCCCCCATTTCATTCACGCTACTGAGCCAACGATTAGACCCGATCCCATTACAATGGTTCCAATACCTACAGATCACCTCGGCCACACGCACATACTTATCTGGCTTTAGCCCACAAGTCTCCACAACCTTGGAGAGATTGAGTAGCACAGCTACAAAACCTAAACAAGCAATCTCACAGATATATTTAGACTTGCAAAAGACTAAAATCAAATCCAAACCCACCCCAATGCTTAGATGGGAGGCAGAGGTAAGAGTAGAGTGGGATCAGGAGGTCTGGGAGAAAATGCTTTTCGAATCCAGCAAAAATTTGCTGAGTGCGGACCTCAGAGAAAACATTATAAAAACTTCCTTCCGATGGTACCTAACCCCCAATCGGACAGCACACTCAGCCAAATCTGGATATAACCTATGCTATAGGGGGTGCAAAGAGGTAGGATCATACTTACACATATGGGAGTGCCCAAGGGTCAGAGAGATATGGGTTAAGCTATCGGCGCTACTAAGCGACCTCTTGGATGAACACATAACCCTGGAAGCCTCACATGTACTATTACACGACAAAATATCCAGATTCAATGGACACATCAATGCATTCATTAGAATAGTATGCACTATAACCAGGACTAGCATAGCGAAATATTGGAAAACAGGAACTCCCACATGGACTGAAATCATATCCAAAATCCGACAGACATATTCCATGTATGAAACAGCAGCACACATACAAAACACATCAGACTCATTCCAAAAGATTTGGTACTACTGGATACTTGGGGGAGAGGGTAGGAACACCTCAGAATCGAACAACACACAGAAGAGAGACAAACTGATTCTGTGATCCTGTGAGAATAAAAGGTCCTTGTTGTTGTCTAGTTAGTTGGGTGCAATGGAGATAAATCTATTATCTTGCTCTAAAATAGGTATACTTGAGAAAAGGTGATGAACACTGGTAATTCCTTCCTTTCTTTTTTCTTTTTTTTTTTTGTTTTCTTCTGAGTTATTTATTATGTATTTTAAAGTTTATGCACATAAAATGGTTTATAATTGTATGTAGGCTCTCCTGGTCCCCTCCCTTATTGAGGATACCATGCAGCCCCCTCCCGCTCTCAAGTACTACACAAAGAAAAGTTTAACAAGACTTTTGTTGGTATTCAATACAATAACACGCTCAGGTTCCCCCTTCACCTTGGACCTGAGAATCTCACGCAAAGAATCCTGACCTGACAAGCTTCGCAAAACCTATGTTGGATAACAATCCAAGGACAGACGGACAGGTCTCTGCTTAGAGCTAACAACCTTTGAAAATCTGATCAGATATATGTAGGGAAGGGATGGTTCTAGTAACAGAGGGGGAACTGAATTGTATCTTACGTATTCCATTATTGAATTGTAACCTTTGTAAATGTTTAATAAAAATGATTTAATCCTAAAAAAAAAGTACAAATACCCCCCCAACATTAAAACCCACCACCCACACAACCAACCCTACTCTAAATCCCACCCAATCCCCCCTTAAAAAAACCTATCACTAACTCCTTGAAGATCACCCTACCGTGAGACGTCTTCACCCAACCGGCAGAAGTGGTCCTCCAGACGGGCAGAAGTCTTCATCCAAGCCAGGCAGAAGAGGTCCTCCAGATGGGCAGAAGTCTTCATCCAGGCGGCATCTTCTATCTTCATCCATCCAGCGCGGAGCAGGTCCATCTTCAAGACATCCGACGCGGAGCATCCTCTTCATCTGGAGTCTTCTTACTAAATGACGGTACCTTTAAGTGACATCATCCAAGATGGCGTCCCTTCAATTCCGATTGGCTGATAGAATTCTATCAGCCAATCGGAATTAAGGTAGAAAAAAATCCTATTGGATCCTGATTGGAACAGCCAATAGAATGCCAGCTCAATCCTATTGGCTGATTGGATCAGCCAATAGGATTGAACTTCAATCCTATTGGCTGACTGCATTGGGGTTCATGTTAGGGTGTTAGGTGTAGACATACATTTTATTTCCCCGTAGGAATCAATGGGGCTGCGTTAGGAGCTTTACGCTGCTTTTTTGCAGGTGTTTTTTTCAGCCGGCTCTCCCCCATTGATTCCTATGGGGAAATCGTGCATGAGCACATCTTACCAGCTCACCGCTAACTTAAGCCGCGCTGGTATTGAGGTGAAATGTGGAGCAAAATTTTGCTCTTCGCTCACTTTTTTGTGGTTAACGCCGGGTTTCTAAAAACCCGTAATACCAGCGCAGTCTGTAAGTGAGCAGTGAGCTTAAACTGCTTGTTAGCACCGCACCCCTCCTAACGCAAAACTCGTAATCTAGGTGTTTCTTATTTGGAAGATATTTTTATGAAAACTTTTGTACCGTATACCTTCTTACTCCTCCCACACTACCATTTCCATATTGAGGAAGATTACACGTAAGATTGGTCCCACCGCTCTTATGTGTACATTTGTGCGCGTTCTCGTCGGTCTACACTTCTTTGCAATTGGCAATAACAGCAATATATTTATTTAATTAGCATAAGAGTTAGAAAATTAGGTTTCTACATAAATAATAGTTATAGCTGTACATCCATAATACATTTTTACAGCTTTTTAATAATTAGTGTTTATAATACAAGCATCATTACATCTTTTGAGAGGATCAAATAGTTCCAAGAATACAATGTTACATTATACACCTAATATATGCATTTCTATATTCTTTTTATAAAATACGCAATTAATATTTAATATAAAGTTTGAAACGATCGATTCTGTTTGCATTGTAAACGATCATTAAAATATGGAATATACTTACTATAAATTAAAGTTTGTATCAACTGGCAGTTATGATCGATGATTGTACTTGCGGGAACAACTCTGACTTCAAAATCGCTAATGCGCATGCGTATTACATGCACAAGCATATCTGACGGCCGCAGTAAACAGTTAGTCGTGCATGCATAGATGGAATGGTATGCGGTAGTTAGGTATGTTGAGACGCCCGTGGGGGACCAATTAAAACGTTCTCATTTGAACACGTCATTAGTAAACAAACAAAAAAACACAGGCAGAGTTACGGCGGTAGGAGCGATCTATGAAAACGGTAAATAAATGTTACAATTGGTATATATGTAACTAAAACTATGAATGAAACTCATGCTTATTTTTGTTATACTTGTGAATGCTGCCTGGCTGAGTGCCAAAGTTTAATTTTCCTTTAACCCCAATTAAAATACATTTACATAAAAAAATACTAACTACATTAAAAATAATAAACAATTACAAAAAATAAAAATAACAAATTACTAAAAAACTAAAAAAAAACTAACAGTACACAAAATAAAGAAAACTAAAATTACAAAAAAAAAAAAAACTTACATTACAAAAAATAAGAAAAAATTATCCAAAATAAAAAAAGTTATTCCTAATCTAAGACCCACTTAAAAAACAACCCCAAAATAAAAAAAAACACAATCTAAAAATAAATTACCAATAGCCCTTAAAAGGGTCTTTTCTAAAAGAAATACAAACTACCCCCTAACATTACAACCCCTTAAAAATAAAAAAACCTAACTAAATAAAAAACCTAATCTACCCATTGCCCCTAAAAGGGGCATTTGTATGGGCATTCAGTTTTTTTTCAGCCCATTAAAAATATAAAAAAGCCCTGATCTAAAAAAAAATACCACCCCAAAAATAAAAAAAACAGAACACTAACCGTATCAAAGGTACTCACCATTGCTGAAGTTCGGAGATCCATCTTCTTCCATGCGACTCCATCTTCATCTATCGTGTGCCCATATTCTATCTTCTTGGTGGAGGAGCGGAGCAGCCTGATGTAAACAGCTCTCATCCTATTGGATAATTTACATTTTTGTAGCCAATAGGAATGCAAGGGTACCCCAATATAAAAGGGTTACCTTCATTCAAACTTCAGTGCAGACGATCGCATGAGGAGGACCTCCACGTCGCTGACCGCTCCGGATCCGCGCAACCACTCTGCGCCTCCGAAGACCTCTCTGCACCTTCACAAAGAAGATAGAAGAAGGACCTGCAAAGTATGAAGATGGAGCTGCCTGGATGAAGATGGATTGCCGGAATTCAGCAATGTACCTATTGCAATGTACCTATTTTTGGGTTAGTGTTAGCTCTTTTTTTTTTTAGGGTGTTTATTTTTTTTTTAGGTTAAGACTTGTTTTTTTTAATGGGCTGAAAAAGAGCTGAATGCCCTTTAAAGGGGCAATGGGTAGATCAGGTTTTTTATTTAGTTAGGTTTTTTTATATTTGGGGGTGTGGGTTGTAATGTTAGGCGGTACTTTGTATTCTTTGGAAAAAGAGATGTTAAATTTAGATAAATGCCCTACAAAAGCCTCTTTTAAGAGCTATTGGTAATTTATTTTTAGATTAGGGTTTATTTTTATTATGGGGAGTTTTTTTAAGGGGGAATTAGATTAGGAATATTTTCTTTTTATTTTGGATAATTTAGTTTGTTATTTTCTGTAATGTTAGTTTTTTTTATTTTTGTAATCTTAGCTTTTTTTGTAATGTTGTTTTTATTATTTTTAATTAATTTTTAATGTAGTTAGTATTTTTTTATAGAGATGGGGGATTAAAAATTAACTTTTATTAGTTATTGCGATGTGTGGGAATGACAGATTAGGGGTTAACAATTATTAGTTATTGCAATGTGGGGGGATGGTGGATTAGGGGTTGATATTGCGCATGTGTTAGGTGTTTGTTAAGGCTTCCAGGGAGTTATGATACTTTTATAGTTAGCTTAAGGCTTGCTGCGCCTGCCTATGTGTTGCAAGGTGAGGAGTAAAGTTTCTCCATTCTGCTCACGTAAGTACTTGCGCTGAATATGTAATACCGACTGGCAACGCCTGTTCTATGTTAGTTTATGGGAGTAAAAACTGCAGGCGACAGGTAAAATATACGACCGTAACTTGTATGCTGCCCCTTATATGTGATCGCTCGATCCAACAAAAAATTGGCGACGCTGGGTTTTGCGCCTGTCGCCACATATGTGCCCATGGTTTACATGGATAAGACAACCTTAGGCATCCTGTAAAGCAGGGTGGTGGTGGTGAATATTGCAGTATGTTATGGTTAAATTCCTGGCCACATGTACAGGCTGTTACAGTTTAAAATGTTGCAAGTTGGGGGCTGAGCCAGCCGGGCTAGGGAACACACGCACTTTTTAACAGCTCCGTGTAGTGTTCTCCTTGACTCACTTATTATTGAGACAGGGAGGAGGCAGATTCATTTTGGCAGCACCGGATCACTCTGGGAACCCTTGGGACAGAATCGCAGGCTGCCACCGCTAATTTTGAAGTGCTCAGGCTCCAAATTCAGTACACGCTGTGTACAGACCTTCAGTAGGAGCTCCGGCTGCCATCTTGGAGCCAGCACACCACGTCAATCTCCCTGCAAGAGCATTCGGTCTGAGAGGTGCAGGGCTACACCGCAAGTCTACTGGAGTTGTGAGTGGGGAGAGGAGGCAGAGGGGAGCCCTATAAGCCATCCAGGCGCCCATTAGTTCTCCCTGCTGGGGATAGTTGCTCCAGATTTCATCTGGTGGCCATATTGACTATACTAAAAAGGCCATTGCAGCTTGCAGTTTGTCAGGAGGCTGCCTCGTGACCCGAGAGGCTCTCTCCTCGTGACTTCGCTCTCACAATCTCCTCATGGGGTGGACCGCCCTAGGTGTGCCCTGTCCGCGCCGCGCTGCCGAGGCGGGAGGACCCACGACCCAGAGTAGGCACCACCCAGTCTCTTTATAAGGGGCATTAATCATCTCATTGGAAAGAGACTTTTCTGTTGGGGCTTAGGTGGCCTTCTGCCTTAATTAAGCCTTTATTAAGTCTTTATTAAGCCTGAACATCTATTATTTAGGGCCATTACGTGAGGCCACTGGGCTTAGATTTCACAAAACCCTCTTCAGTTATAAACCTCCATCCATCTATGTTAACTCTAATGACCCTTTGCCTCTGTTGAATTTCTGTGGTCTGTTTGTGTGAAAGCAACATGGAAACTTAAAGTAATGCTTGTGGGGGAGAGTGAGAGATCCTTTCGGCACTAATTTGCCTAAACTCAGGGGACCCTTTTATATATATATATATATATATATATATATATATATATATATATATATATATATATATATATATATATATATACAAAACATGGGTGGGGTCAGCACTCTCAGGCTGGACCGGGTGCACATGTTATGACCCTGCAACATGCACAGCCCTGGGTGCAAACCAGCACTCTCAGGAAGCTGCACTGTTACCAGAGCCACAGGCAGTTAACCCCAGTTAGGCCTGGGTGCAAGGCCCAAACAAGGAAAATTGCAAAAAATAATATTTTTTAATATAAACACAGAAAAAGTCCAGCACTCACTCACAAGCTCTCAACTAAGATAAAAAGTAGCAATGGAAGAATTAGTTACCGCATCTGGCCAAATGGGAAAAGCCCAGGTACCTCGTCAAGGTTTCTTCCAAGGCCTGACTGGGGTTAACTGCCTGTGGCTCTGGTAACAGTGCAGCTTCCTGAGAGTGCTGGTTTGCACCCAGGGCTGTGCATGTTGCAGGGTCATTGGATGTGTACCCGGTCCAGCTTGAGAGTGCTGACCCCACCCATGTTTTGTATATGTTTGGGAAATTACATAAGCCTGTGCACCCTCCATTTTTTCACAGTTGTTTGATTGTGAGCCTGCATTGTGTGGCTGTTTAGGGACCCAGGTTTATTTGGAAGAAACCTTGACGAGGTACCTGGGCTTTTCCCATTTGGCCAGATGCGGTAACTAATTCTTCCATTGCTGCTTTTTATCTTAGTTGAGAGCTTGTGAGTGAGTGCTGGACTTTTTCTGTGTGTTTATATATATATATATATATATATATATATATATATATATATATATATATATATATATATATATATATGCATCTGACACTTTGAAGGCTCTACAGAGGGGTTGCTACTTGGCTTTAAATCTTACTAGCGAAGTGTCTATTTGTGCCTCTGGCTGCCAGGCAAGAATGTCTCACTCTCAGAAAAAAAAAATCAGAAAGGAGTCAATGTGATAAAGAAAACTGTACTGGATCATTTTAACCCCTCACATAATCCTGGGGATGATAGTGGCTCTGTTTCTGCCAGCCCTGAGACATCACCTCTTGTGGAGTCTGCTTTACAGGATATACATAACTGGGAACCCAACACTGTGACCCCTTCCTTCATTTTAAATTCTCTGAAATCAATGCTGGACACTCACCACTCTTCATTCTCAAGACCAGCTGACATCCTCCCTAGCCGAAATCCGTAAAGATCTAAACACTACTAAGGCTAGGATTGATATCCTTGAACGCAAACAGGAAGACTTGTGAGTCGATCAGTCTAACCTATCAAGTTATACGCAGAACCTAGCGATCCAAGTGTCCGACCTTGAAGATATAATAGGGGACCTGGAAAACAGGTTGCGCAGAAATAATTTGTGACTTAAAGGGGTCACAGAGAATATATCCAAATAAAGATATCCCAAGCTTCCTAACTGAACTTTTTGCTCTCCTTGCTAAACCGTTGTCAGAAAATGAAAACCTTATAGATTGAGCTCACAGGGTCCCTAAACCTAGAGGTGCTGCTGTGGAGCAACCTAGGGATATTGTAGTAAGGCTGCATTTTTTCACTTACAAGGAGAGGAGCCAAAGAGCACACCTCCAAAAGTCTACACTCCCAGAAAAATTTCAAGACATCCACATTTTCTCTGATCTGGAATCTTGCATTCTTCAGCAACGCAGGTCCTTTGGCGAAGTTACTCGCCTCCTGCGACAACACAATATAAGATATAGATGGGGGTTCCCAACAAAGTTGATTGTTTCCAAAGATGAAAATGCTAAAATCCAATGGAGCGCCTTGTATACAAGGCTAAGGAAAAAATGCTAATGTGAAACTAATATAGACATATAATTTAAATATTTATTTACCAACAGACATGTAAGAAACTTATTGAAATAGCATATATAAAAAACACATATAAAAAACTTATTAAAATAACATATTAGAACAATATACTAAAGACATGGACCCATGTGACAAAAAACATCAATGCATACAATACTGGTATTGATATTAGTGAATACAATATGTAAAAAATTCCCTAAAATGTATTAAATTGTACAAAAATAATTGTTATAGTACACGTTAAATAAAAACAATATCCTTGTAAGGCAATTTGAGAGATTGTTTGCTTGGAAATCTATGTCCAAAGGGTATTGCTTATCCAATAAAAAATGTTTATGCTTATAATGAGAATCTCAGGGCTTACAGTTGATCCAATCATGGAATCTACAGCACAAGGAGGATGTTTCCCTGTCTTCACCCAGGTCCAGCACAGTCAATGCGGCACAGAGGTTGGATATGAGGAACACATCACCTCCCTGTCCTTTGGGATGCAGGCCACAGATTGGGATCCACTGCCCCAGCATAGAAACCAGGAATTGGATGTCACATAGCTCTTCTTTCAGTCCTCCTGAGCGCATCTATTTCTGAACAGCTTCTAGAAGGTCGATTGGGGGCAGATGTTCCAGTGATGGTCCAATTCAGATGAATACCGTTTTTGTTAACTAACTGTATTCTTTTTCTCTACTACTGGTATCCAGTTAGGGAGGTATTATGGCCAAGATGGTTTGGCCTGGCTATGGTAAGTAACTTGTTTTCTTTAATCCTCCCGAAATGGAACTGTCACAGTACACCTTGCATCTTATAAATGATATTTGAACTTTTCACTCACACAAAGACTTTCTGTATAAATAGCCAAAGTCTGTGAATGTGACTCATCAAAACTTATAATTTGTATTCTTTTAGGTTTAAAGCAGACAGACAAGCACTAAACCCTGCTAACTGATATATGTTAACTGTTTTTTTTTTTGCCTTGCAGGAATGTGTTAGTTTAATGTACAAGGAACATTGTTTGAATGTTCTTCTATAAGGGTTAGCCCCGTGTCTTTACTTGCAAATTACATAGGACACTAACCACATTAAGGGATGTAGAAGCCTATAGTCCTCCACCCATATGCCTGGTCCTTAACCGGATAATTTTAGATTTGCTGGTGGCCAATATAATTACAACATATGTTCTTTCAGGTAGAAGTTGGGCATGCCCCAGGTCACGCTCTTTATCAATTGCTCTTTCGGTCTTGCCTTGTAGGGCAATGTTAGGGTATTCTATCATGACTTTACTAACCCAGGTATCCGTTTCATATGCTTGTTTTTTTTCACCCTGTGTTTTATTAACCTTTCTATATGACTATGTCTGATTGGGGTCTGATCTCTACAAATGTAAAGTATTGTGATTGTGCCTAGGGGTATAGACATAAAGCAGGACTCGGGTGCGCTGCTGCACTTATTGGTGCATTTCCTATTGCCACATTGAGCCCAGTCACATAACTGTTTGGGGTTTCTTTTTTACCCTTATCCCATGTTTGTGGCAGTGGACTTGGACCTGCCGGGATACTAAGGTATTTAACGGTTACTATGCTTAGACTTTAGATTTGATTAGTTAATGTTTGAAAATACGATTCAACAAAACTGCTACAATCTGTGTCCATACAGGCTGAAGATAGATGAACACTCTGTCATGTTATTTGACACATGTTAACTGGTCTTGATTTATAGGTAAATGTTAGGTGATATCTACAATAATTAACTTGCCCTGTTAATCGTTCTGTTTAAATGCATAGATATAATATGTTTTGATGGTCCCCTTATGTCACTCTACGAGTGTCGGGCTCCTCCCATGCCTATATTCACTTTCTACAAAATGCATTGGCTATACTCAGGGATGTAGACATCCCAAGCCCTAAACCCATGTACCTGGTCCCTAACCTGATACTGCTAGGTTTGATGACGGAAAGTATGGTTTTAGCTTGTGTCCCCTCAGGTAAACGTTAGATAGGCTACTATTCCTTTATAGGGAATTAGGAACAATTGTTAGGAACAATTCCTCTTTCACGAGTTTGCTAGTTTTTTTTCTTTTTCTTTCAATATACATTAACGATTTTCCCCCATGACTTTGTATGCGTGGGCTCCGATCTTTATACATGTAAATTATTCTTACCGTGTTATCTTTATTCCTGAGAGTATAATATTACATAGCTGGGCTCGGGTGTTCTGCCACATTGGTATATCCCCCACTGCCATGTTGAGATTGGCCATATAATTATTTAGGGACTTTTTACTTCGATTCCATGCTTGTGGTGGTAGACCAGGACCCATCAAGATATTAAATCCTTTAATGGTAGCATGGTATTTAACCTGGATAGTTGTGTTGTGACACTCTTTTATATTACTTTCATTTCCCTATTGCACTAATTCACAGGTTAACAGGATGCACTTCTCACCTGCCCAATTAAAATGTGCTTTCGTTTATGAAGTTAGTTCAGATAGTTAAGTCTGACTACCTTTTGGATCCCAGAATCCCCCCCCCTTTCCCCCTTTTCTCCATTGTATTTTTATTCCCATAAGTGGGGCACATTATTGCTGCACATTGGCCCTGCTGGTTCCTCATACTCATACCCCCCCCCCAGCATCACACATATTATCTCCCTGATGCTTTAACTACATTTTGGCATCAGGGGCTATCTCACGGTTTCCCTTGCAACATACCGAATGTAATATCTTTATGTTGTGACTACTAATCCCATACTACTATACAAGGTTTGACTATTTCCATTGTACTGATATAATTAGGTTTTCAATATTCAAATTTTAGATGTTCCTCCCCTTCAGTCTTCACTACCTCCCCCCCTCCTTTCCCCTTTTTTTCCCTCTTCTTATCTCCTCTCCTCGGGAAAATGGCTGTCACATGTGTTTCCCAAAATGTGAGGGGCCTCCCCCACAAAAAGGAGCCTCTTGCTCCGTTCTTTAAAATGTTTGCAGGCCAAGGTGGTCTTTCTAAAGGAAACCAATTTAGGTGGAGAATCAGCCTTTATTTTATAAGTCTCCCTTATACCCAATTGTGCAAACAGCGTCCTATACTAAAAAGGCAAGGGGAGTAGCTATCTTAGTCCATAAAGACATCCCCTATGAGCAGATTCTGGTGCACGCTGACCCACAAGGACGCTTTTTGATCCTAATTTGCAAATGATATGGCTCATTGTATACCCTGGCATCTTATTATAGCCCCAATACAAAGCAAATTCGGCACCTGAGGAAATTTCTCACTAAATTAAACACTGTCAACCAAGGCTTGCTATTGATAGTGGGAGACTTCAACATGGTTTTGGATCCTAAGATTGACAAACATATTCCTCAGGGGCATACTCTTGATAAAGCGCTGTTTACCACTTCTCAACAATTTTTGTCTCTCCTAGCTCAGGCAGATCTTTTCATCGTATGGCGTTCCCTTCACTCCGCAGATTGGGACTTCACTTTTTTCCCCGGTACATAATTCGTATTCTAGAATTGATTTCTTTTTTCCTGGCTCTTAGACCAAATTTCGAATGCAAAAATTGGAAGCTGTACATGGTCGGATCATTCTGATATCACCATCCAGTTGCCGTTATCCCAGACCCCACGATCTACACCCCCTTGGTGCCTTCTAAACTCTCTTCTTTCTATCCTGGGTCTCAATGACAATATTTCAGAGGAAATGTTCCACTTTTTGCAGCATAATGATATGGGTGAAGTAGATTATTTTTGTCTATGGGGCTTTCTTAGGGGTATCTTCATTAAAATACAAAGTCAAACCCACAAGAGATCTGCAGCATCTCTGGCTCAACTACATAGGACCCTTAGATCCCTTGTTTCTCAACATATGGCCCCTCTAGACCCATCCTTAATACATCTAATTAATTCTACTAGAAACTTTATTAAACTATTGGAAAATCAAAAAGTTCAAGATTGCTTACGGGCCAATAGACGCTTATTTTACTATAAAGGTAATAGACCGGATTTCCTTTTAGCTAGGAAATTAAGAAACCAAATGCCCCATTCTAGAATTCCATTTTTGATTAAAGGAGAAACCAAGATCTATAACCCTAAAGACATAGGAGAGGAATATGCTAGTTACTATACCCAATTATATAATTTGCATTCAACCCAACCCCATACTAAGCTTAATAGCGAATCTATACAATAATTTCTGTCCAACTTAAATCTTCCATGCCTATTGCAGGCGCAGATTGACAGAGTGGAGGCCCCTTTTGCCTTGGGGGAAATTACCTCTGCGATCTTGAAGCTAAAGGCCCGGAAGGCTCCAGTACTGGATGGCTTTACCCCTCTGTTTTATAAGTCCTATATAGACCATATCTCCCCTATCCTCTTGAGAGTATTCGATAAAGCAGGTCATAGAGGATTTTCCCAGAGGAATTTTTTACAGGTCACAATAATCACTCTTTCAAACCCTGGCAAGTCGCCAGACAGTTGCCCTAACTTTAGACCTATTTCCTTGTTGAATGTGGATACTAAGGTATATGCCAAGGTCTTAGCAAATCAACAGTTCCCGGCGAACATAGCTTGTTCGGGTTCGTCGCTGCGGGCGAACATATGCAATGTTCGATCCGCCCCCTATGTGTCATCATTGAGGAAACTTTGACCCTGTATCTCACAGCCTTCTGACACATTTGAGCCAATCAGCAGCAGGCACTCCCTCACAGACCCTCCCAGCTCCTTGGCAGCAGCCATTTTAGATTCATTACGATCTTGCTTTCTTAGTCAGAGGAGCTTTAGTGTTGCTGATGCTGACATTATAGGGAAATCGATAGCTAGGCTAGTGTATTTAGTGTCCACTACAGTCCAGAAGGACTCATCTCATCTCTGCTGTAAGGACAGCACCCCAAAAAGCCCTTTTTAGGGCTATAACTTCAGTCATTTTTTTTTTATTTTTTTTTGTAATTTTATTTGCATTTGCCTGGCTTTCAGCCTGTGTGTGAGGCTCACAGCATATACTGTGATTAGTGCCACCACTGATATCTGCTTAACATTAGTGTAAATTTAACCAACAAAACTTTTAAATCATTTTGCTAGTGTAATCTAATTTCATTTTCTATCAGGCCTGTGTGTTTCTGGCTTACACAGCATACTGTGGTTAATTGCTGTGCTAGCAGCCAACACTCATATCTGCTTAACATTAATTTAAATTAAAAAAAACCTTTTAAATCATTTTGCTAGTGTAATCTAATTTCATTTTCTATCAGGCCTGTGTGTTTCTGGCTTACACAGCATACTGTGGTTAATTGCTGTGCTAGCAGCCACCACTCATATCTGCTTAACATTATTTTAAAATAAAAAAAAAACTTTTAAAACATTTTGCTAGTGTAATCTAATTTCATTTTCTATCAGGCCTGTGTGTCAGGCTACACAGCATACAACGTTGTTTAATTGCTGTGCCAGCAGCCACCACTGCTTAACATTATTTACATTTTTTTTTAAAAACTTTTAAATCATTTTGCTAGTGTAATCTAATTTCATTTTCTATCAGGCCTGTGTGTTTCTGGCTTACACAGCATACTGTGGTTAATTACTGTGCTCGCCACCACTCCAGCCACCACTCATAAACATTATTGTAAATTTAAAAAAAAAAAATAATAATAATTTTGCTAGTGTAATCTAATTTCATTTTCCATCAGGCCTGTGTGTCAGGCCCACATCATATAGTGTGATTAATAGCTCTTTTTTCCACCACTTATATCTGGTGTAACATTAGTGTAAATTTTTTTAAAAAATATTTTTTACATCAGTCCTCTTCTAGTGTTATTTAATATTATAGTTGTCAGGCCAGCCTGGCTGCCATTAGTGCCAGCCTGTGTGTCAGGCTGCCAACATATACTGTGCCTACTTCCATCCTCAGTGCCAGTCCACCACTCCTATCTGGTGTAACATTAGTTTAAATTTTGTAAAAAAAAACTTTTACATAAGTCTTCTAGTGTTATTTAATTTTACACCTGAGTGTCATCACTCCTATCTGTTGTAACATTAGTGCAACTTTTTTAAAAACAAACTGTTACATCAGTCTGCTATTGTTATTTAATTGCAGTTGCCTGTCTGCCAGCATGTGTGCCAGGCCCACTTTCCAACTAGTGCCACAAATCATATATGTTATAACAGTAGTGTAAATATTTAAAATAAAAACTTTTTTGACTATGAATCATCAGTCTGCTAGTGCAATTGAATTGCAGTTGCCTGCCTGCCAGCGTGTGTGCCAGGCCCACTTGCCAACTAGTGCCACCAATCATATTTGTTATAACAGTATTGTAAATATTTAAAATAAAAACTTTTTTGACTGAGAAACATCAGTCATCTAGTGTAATCTAATTGCAGTTGCCTTCCTCCCAGCGTGTGTGCCAGGCCCACTTGCCAACTAGTGCCACCAATCATATTTGTTATAACAGTAGTGTAAATATTTTAAAAAAATATTTTTTGACTGTGAAAGATCAGTCTGCTAGTGTAATGTAATTGAAGTTGCCTGCCTGCCAGCATGTGTGCCACGCCCACTTGCTGCCAAATATTGCCACCATTCATATTTGTTATAACAGTTTTGAAAATATTTTAAATCAAAACTTTTTTGACTGTGAATCACCTGTCTGCTAGTGCCATTGAATTGCAGTTGCCTGCCTGCCAGCGTGTGTGCCAGGCCCACTTGCCAACTAGTTACACCAATCATATTTGTTCTAACAGTATTGAATTTGTAAATATTTAAAATAAAAAATTCTTAGACTGTGAATCATCAGTCTGCTAGTGCAATTGAATTGCAGTTTCCTGCCTGCCAGCGTGTGTGCCAGGCCCACTAGCCAACTAGTGCCACCAATCATATTTGTTCTAACAGTATTGAAAATATTTTAAATCAAACCTTTTTTGACTGTGAATCATCAGTCTGCTAGTGCCATTGAATTGCAGTTGCCTGCCTGCCCGCGTGTGTGCCAGGCCCACTTGCCAACTAGTTACACCAATCATATTTGCTCTAACAGTATTGTAAATATTTAAAATAAAAAATTCTTAGACTGTGAATCATCAGTCTGCTAGTGCAATTGAATAGCAGTTTGCTGCCTGCCAGCATGTGCGCCAGGCCCACTTGCCAACTAGTGCCACCAATCATATTTGTTATAACAGTATTGTAAATATTTAAAAAAAATATTTTTTGACTGTGAAAGATCAGTCTGCTAGTGTAATCTAATTGAAGTTGCCTGCCTGCCAGCGTGTGTGCCAGGCCGACTTGCTGCCAACTATTGCCACCAATCATATTTGTTATAACAGTTTTGAAAATATTTTAAATCAAAACCTTTTTGACTGTGAATCATCAGTCTGCTAGTGCCATTGAATTGCAGTTGCCTGCCTGCCAGCATGTGTGCCAGGCCCACTTGCCAACTAGTTACACCAATCATATTTGTTCTAACAGTATTGTAAATATTTAAAATAAAAAATTCTTAGACTGTGAATCATCAGTCTGCTAGTGCAATTGAATAGCAGTTTCCTGCTTGCCAGCGAGTGTGCCAGGCTCACTAGCCAACTAGTGTCACCAATCATATTTGTTCTAACAGTATTTAAAATAAAAACTTTTTTGACTGTGAATCATCAGTCTGCTAGTGCCATTGAATTGCAGTTGCCTGCCTGCCAGCATGTGTGCCAGGCCCACTTGCCAACTAGTTACACCAATCATATTTGTTCTAACAGTATTTTAAATATTTAACATAAAAAATTCTTAGACTGTGAATCATCAGTCTGCTAGTGCAATTGAATAGCAGTTTCCTGCCTGCCAGCGTGTGTGCCAAGCCTACTAGCCAACTAGTGCCACCAATCATATTTGTTGTAACAGTATTGTAAATAGTTAAAATAAAAACTTTTTTGACTGTGAATCATCAGTCTGCTAGTGCCATTGAATTGCAGTTGCCTGCCTGCCAGCGTGTGTGCCAGGCCCACTTGCCAACTAGTTACACCAATCATATTTGTTCTAACAGTATTTTAAATATTTAAAATAAAACATTCTTAGACTGTGAATCATCAGTCTGCTAGTGCAATTGAATTGCAGTTTCCTGCCTGCCAGCGTGTGTGCCAGGCCCACTAGCCAACTAGTGCCACCAATCATATTTGTTATAACAGTATTGTAAATATTTAAAATAAAAAATTTCTTGACTGTGAAACATCAGTCATCTAGTGCCATTGAATTGCAGTTGCCTGCCTGCCAACGTCTGTGCCAGGCCCACTTGCTGTCAACTACTGCCACCAATCATATTTGTTATAACAGTATTGTAAATATTTAAAATAAAAAATTTCTTGACTGTGAAACATCAGTCATCTAGTGTAATCTAATTGCAGTTGCCTTCCTCCCAGCGTGTGTGCCAGGCCCACTAGCCAACTAGTGCCACCAATCATATTTGTTGTAACAGTATTGTAAATTTTTAAAATAAAAACTTTTTTGACTGTGAATCATTAGTCTGCTAGTGCCATTGAATTGCAGTTGCCTGCCTGCCAACGTCTGTGCCAGGCCCACTTGCTCTCAACTACTGCCACCAATCATATTTGTTATAACAGTATTGTAAATATTTAAAATAAAAAATTTCTTGACTGTGAAACATCAGTCATCTAATGTAATCTAATTGCAGTTGCCTTCCTCCCAGCGTGTGTGCCAGGCCCACTTGCCAAGCCAACTAGTGCCACCAATCATATTTGTTCTAACAGGTTTGAAAATATTTAAAATAAAAACTGTTTTTACTGTGAATCATCAGTCTGCTTTCAAATCTATCTATTTATCTATCAAATCTATCTAACTATCAATCGTATCTATCAAATGTATATTGCATCTATTGATCGATGTAATTCGTATCTATAAAATGTATATTGCATCTTTTGATCTATGTAATTCGTATCTATCAAATGTATATTGCATCTTTTGATCTATATAATTTGTATCTATCAAATGGATATTGCATCTATTGATCTATGTAATTCGTATCTATCAAATGTATATTGAATCTATTGATCTATGTAATTTGTCTCAATCATATGTATATTGCATCTATTGAGCTATTTAATCTATGTATTTATCTATCAAATCTATCTATCTCGTAGTTGTGCAAATGGACTGTTTGCGGTTGTTTGCGGTGCATTACACTTGGAGTTTGGTCTGTCACTGTGAAGCGGGCGTAACCCTTACACTACCTGATCGATACAACATCATAACTGATGTTTTAAAGCATGTTATTCCAAACAATTTAGGAATGTTAGGTGATTTAGGCCCTTTATGGGTTAAAAGCAGACTCTGCTTCAACTATGTAATTTTCCATGGGAGTTTTGCCATGGATTCTGCTCCAGCATGCCACAGTCCAGGTTTTAGTACCCTTGAAACAACTTTTCCATCACTATTGTGGCCAGAAAGAGTCCTTGTGGGTTTTAAAGTTCGCCTGCCTATTGAAGTCAATGGTGGTTCGCGCGGTTCGCCGGTTCGCGAACAGTCACGGAAGTTCGAGTCCGCCGTTCGCGAACCGAAATTTTTAAGTTTGCGACATCACTATTTGGGATATGAAGGTCCTGATAATACCAGAAGGTTGCTTAATGTTTTTCTTGAAGCGAGCCAACTCGGCCAATCGTGTGTCACTCTATCACTTGACACCGAGAAGGCCTTTGACCAGGTCAAAGTTTTTTAATATGGTCATGGTTTGTATTCCTTCCCCTCAGCAAAGGTATGTGGTGTTGGCTTCTGTTCATCTAGCTTCAAGATCTCTAATGGTACCTGGCAGGGGTGCCCTCTGCCCCCACTGTTGTTTGCCCTTGTGATGGAATCGTTGGCGAAAACAATAAGAACCTCTACAGAGATTGAAGGTGTCAACATTTTAGGTAGTTCGCATAAAGTAGTACTATTTGCAGACGACTTAACTGTTGTCACTTCAAACCCCCTTTCTTCCATTCCGGCCCTCTTTTCCATACTAGATGAGTTTGCTACGGTCAGCTGTTATAAACGAAACATATACAAAACTATGGCTTATACTATAAATATACCGGATAGGGATATTCAGAGGCTGCAAGGTCAATTCCCTTTTCATTGGTCCAAAGACAAAATACAACACTTAGGTGTCTTTCTCTCACATAACATTCCCACGGTCATAGCTAGCAATTTCACCCCCCTGCTTAAAAAATGTAAGGACCTTCTGAAAAGTTGGGACTCACCCTACATGTCTTGGTGGGGTAGAATTGCCGCTGTAAAGATGAATCTCCTTCCCAAAATAACATACTTATTTACCCATACCTATACCTAAATCCATTTTAATTCAATTCCAGCGAGCCTGCAACCACTTCATTTGGAAAGGGGAAAAATCTAGGATAGCAGTGAAATATTTATATAACCCAATCTTGGCAGGTGGGGCAATATTATTTAATACCACAAGGCCGCAAGACTGGCTCATATTTCAGCATGGGGAGATCACTCCTCTTCCAGTAAATGGATCAGCATAGAGCAAAGTTCGATCCTTTCGAACATCTCACTGGAAAACTTGTTGTGGATCCCCAAACATGCTAGGAGTAGTAATATATCCCAAAATTACATAGTCCAGGCGAATCTTAGGTTCTGGGATAAAATCCGTCACTCGGTAGGGGTCTCACCACATCCCTCTCTGATTCACCCTGTTTCTGATCTGCTGTGAGCACTACCAATCTCACATCCTGAGTGGTGGGAAATGCAGGGATTCAGATCTATAACAGATCTTTGGGTCAATAACTCTTGCATGACAGTCATCTCTTTTCAAAATAAATTCCCGGATAGACCCCTATTTCAGTTTTAGTTCCTTCGACTTAAAAGTTTTTTACGATCCTGGGGGGTTTTGAGTTCACCATTGCGACCAGTTACTGACTGGAAAGGAGATGGTGCATGTCCTCGCGTACTCCCCAAATTTTCTCACTCGCATACACGGATATCTTGCACACTCCCACTTTTTGCAAAACCCCATATATTAAACAATGGGAAAGAGCCTTTCGATTTGAAGCTTCAGAGGAGTCTTGGTCTAGAGCGGTCCTTCACACTAAAAAAGCAATCCATAATGTTTCGTACATTGAATTATTTTATAAACTTTTAGCTCAATGGTACTTTACCCCGCTTTGACTGTTCCAGATTTCACATTCTCACTCCCCGCTATGGTGGAGGGGTTGGGGGCGGATTGGGACTGCAGCCCATATGTGGTGGGAGTGCACCAAAATTCAAAGGTGCTCTTCTGTGTAGTAGAAGATTTGGTGTAAAATGGGGGGGACACCCCCAAAAGGGTCTCTTTCACATGTTCTCTGAGAAGCTCCCAGTTCATGTTCTTAACCTCTGTGTTTACTTGTTTATTGCAGTCAAACTGGCTATGGCCAGGTCCTGGCGACAGCCAAAGGGTCCGGGGTGGTCTCAGGTCTTGGCAATCATGGCTCAGTTGGAATCCATGGAGAGACCCATATTTGCTGCTAATTTCAAAATTGAGACCCACTGCATGAGCTGGGAGCTTTGGAGACAGAGTCTAATACCAGGAGATACTTAAAGTGAGTGATTCGGGTTGACTTGGTTGACTCCAACTCTTCATTGATTACTAGTTCACTTCCTCACATATACCTCCCCGCCCCCCCCCCTCTTTCTCCCTTTTTATTCTCTCCCTCCCTCCTTCTTCCCCACTTCCCCCTGTCCCCTTACCCTTTTCCTTCCCTTTCTTCCTATTCCCTCTTTTCTTCCCTATTGGATCTAGGGAGTCGCTTATCAGTCCTTTGGATTCTTATGTCTCTCTGGGAGTAACAACCTCTTATTGATAACTTGTAGCTCATACTGCTACTTTCTTTTACTTTAGCATATGGCACAACAAATTGTTCATTTTTCCCTCCTATGTTCTCACTTTGTACTATAAATTGCTTTATTTCAGCTGTTTTCAACTGAGAAATGTTTTTTATTTACTCAAAGGGTTCCTCTTGGTGCATTTACGTGCTTGCCTTATCATGTCAAGGAAACCTTCTATATCATCACTGTATTATTGCCATGTCTCCTGTGAAACTTTTGTGAACATTGTTCATTGCATCGTAACTATTCTGCATTTTGCCGTTTCCATTTGTATTTTTGTATTCTTTTTTTGAAAATTAATAAAAGAAACTCATTAAAAAAAAAAAAAATGTTGCAAGTTACAATTAAAATGTTGGATTGAAATATTGCAGGTTAGGTTGAATATTAGCACATGAAATAAGGCAAATATTTCAGTTATTCAGGTATTTTGACAGCTAAATTAATATCTTTATTGTGGTTGTTAATGATATCAAAGCAGTCAGTTTTTCTGGTTTTAACTGCTACATAAGGAGTAATGGCATCACCATCTAAAAAAGTTGATTGTGAAGATTTTAACTGTTTTATGACATACTGCAATAAATTTTGTGGTCTAGGGTTATAGTTAGAGTTAAGGTTAGGCTAGAGTTATGGTTTGAGATAGTTATGATTAGGGCTAGAGTTATGGCTATGGCTAAGATTATGGTTAGGGCTAGAGTTATGGTTAATGATTGTCTTATGGTAAGTGCTAGATTATGTTTAGAACTAGGATTATGGTTAGGGCAAGGGCTATTGTTTGGACTAGGGTTATGGTTAAGACTAGGGTTAAGGTTAATGGCTAAAGTTATGGTAAGGGCTAAGGTTAAATACTGACAACCATCTGGATGCTATATTATTACATTGATAAGGCCATGTTTTAACCATTACACCATAAAGGTCAGGGTTAAATTATAAATGTGTTATAATAGTCACACACACTATTGCTGTTGGGGTGCGATGTTTAGAGCCGGGTTTCTCAACTCCAGCGTTAAGGAATCCTAAAATTCCAGATTAAAATGATGTCCCTGCTTGAGTGCTACTGAACTACTGAACAAACAATCGTCCAGATTACGAGTTTTGCGTATGAGGGGTGCGGTGTTAACTTGCACGTTATTGTCACCGCTCACTTACCTACAGCGCTGGTATTACAGGTTTTCATAAACCCGGCGTTAATAGGCAAGAAGTGAGCGTAGAGCAAAATTGAGCTCCATACCGCACTCCAATACCAGCGCTGCTTAAGTCAGCGGTGAGCTGGTTGAACGTGCTCATGCGCGATTTCCCCATAGACATCAATGGGGAGAGCCGGCTGAGAAAAAGTCTAACACCTGCAATAAAGCAGCGTAAAGCTCAGTAACGCAGTCCCATCGATTCCTATGGGGAAACACATTTTATGTTTACACCTAACACCCTAACATGAACCCCGAGTCTAAACACCCCTAATCTTACACTTATTAACCCCTAATCTGCCGCCCTGACATCGCAGACACCTACATTATATTTATTAACCCCTAATCTGCCGCTCCGGACATCGCCGATGGCTACATTATATTTATTAACCCCTAATCTGCTGCCCACAACATTGCCGCCACTATCATAAACATATTAACCCCTAAACCGCCATACTCCCGCATCACAAACACTAGTTAAATATTATTCACCCCTGATCTGCCGCCCCTAACATCGCCGCCACCTACCTACATTAATTAACCCCTAATCTGCCACCCCCAACGTTGCCCCCCCTACTATATTAAATGTATTAACCCCTAAATCTAAGTCTAACCCTAACACCCCCTAACTTAAATATAATTTAAATAAATCTAATAAAAAAATACTATTAATAACTAAATAATTCCTATTTAAAACTAAATACTTACCTGTAAAATAATCCCTAAACTAGCTACAACATAACTAATAGTTACATTGTAGCTATTTTAGGGTTTATTTTTATTTTACAGGCAAGTTTGTATTTATTTTAACTAGGTAGAATAGTTACTAAATAGTTATTAACTATTTAATAACTACCTAGCTAAAATAAATACAAATTTACCTGTAAAATAAAACCTAACCTAAGTTACACTAACACCTAACACTACACTACAATTAAATAAATTACTTAAATTAAATACAATTAACTAAATTAAATTAGCTAAATCACACAAAAAAACACTAAATTACAGAAAATAAAAAACAAATTACAAGATCTTTAAACTAATTACACCTAATCTAGCCCTATCAAAATAAAAACGCCCACCCAAAATAAAAAGCCCACCTTAGCTTAAACAAAACTACCAATAGCCCTGAAAAGAGCCTTTTGCAGGGCTTTGCCCCAAAGAAATCAGCTCTTTTACCTGTAAAAAAAATACATATAAACAACCCCCCCAACAGTAAAACCCACCACCCACACAACCAACCCCCCAAATAAAATCCTAACTAAAAAAAAACCTAAGCTCCCCATTGCCCTGAAAAGGGCATTTGGATGGGCATTGCCCTTAAAAGGGCATTTAGCTCTATTGTGGCCCAAAGCCCTAATCTAAAAATAGAACCCACTCAATACACCCTTAAGAAATCCTAACACTAACCCCCGAAGATTCACTTACCGGAAGAAGTCTTCACCCAAGCGGCAAGATGTCCTCAACGAAGCCGGCAGAAGTGGTCCTCCAGACGGGCAGAAGTCTTCACCCAGATGGCATATTCTATCTTCATCCTTCCGAAGCAGAGCGGCTCCATCTTTAAGACATCCGGCGCGGAGCATCCTCTTTTTACAAGCTCTTCTTCTGGAATGAAGGTACCTTTAAGTGACATCATCCAAGATGGCGTCCCTTAGATTCCAATTGGCTAATAGAATTCTATCAGCCAATCAGTATTAAGGTTGAAAAAATCCTATTGGCTGATGCAATCAGCCAATAGGATTGAAGTTCAATCCTATTGGCTGATCCAAGCAGCCAATAGGATTGACCTCGCATTCTATTGGCTGATTGGAACAGCCAATAGAATGCAAGCTCAATCCTATTGGCTGATTGCATCAGCCAATAGGATTTTTTCAACCTTAATTCCGATTGGCTGATAGAATTATATCAGCCAATCGGAATCTAAGGGACGCCATCTTGGATGATGTCACTTAAAGGTACCTTCATTCCAGAAGAAGACGTCGTAAGAAGAGGATGCTCCGCGCCGGATGTCTTGAAGATGGAGCTGCTCCGCGTTGGAAGGATGAAGATAAAAGATGCCGTCTGGGTGAAGACTTCTGTCTGTCTGGGTGAAGACCTTTGCCCGTCTGGAGGACCACTTCTGCCGGCTTCGTTGAGGACATCTTGCCGCTTGGGTGAAGACTTCTCCCGGTAAGTGAAACTTCGGGGGTTAGTGTTAGGATTTTTTAAGGGTGTATTGGGTGGGTTTTATTTTTAGGTTAGGGCTTTGGGCCACAATAGAGCTAAATGCCCTGTTAAGGCCAATGCCCATCCAAATGCCCATCCAAATGCCACCCACACAACCAACCCCCCAAATAAAATCCTAACTAAAAAAAAAACCTAAGCTCCCCATTGCCCTCAAAAGGGCATTTGGATGGGCATATTCTATCTTCATCCTTCCGAAGCAGAGCGGCTCCATCTTTAAGACATCCGGCGCGGAGCATCCTCTTTTTACAAGCTCTTCTTCTGGAATGAAGGTACCTTTAAGTGACGTCATCCAAGATGGCGTCCCTTAGATTCCAATTGGCTAATAGAATTCTATCAGCCAATCAGTATTAAGGTTGAAAAAATCCTATTGGCTGATGCAATCAGCCAATAGGATTGAAGTTCAATCCTATTGGCTGATCCAATCAGCCAATAGGATTGAGCTCGCATTCTATTGGCTGATTGGAACAGCCAATAGAATGCAAGCTCAATCCTATTGGCTGATTGTATCAGCCAATAGGATTTTTTCAACCTTAATTCCGATTGGCTGATAGAATTATATCAGCCAATCGGAATCTAAGGGACACCATCTTGGATGATGTCACTTAAAGGTACCTTCATTCCAGAAGAAGACGTCGTAAGAAGAGGATGCTCCGCGCCGGATGTCTTGAAGATGGAGCTGCTCCGCGTTGGAAGGATGAAGATAGAAGATGCCGTCTGGGTGAAGACTTCTGTCTGTCTGGGTGAAGACCTTTGCCCGTCTGGAGGACCACTTCTGGCGGCTTCGTTGAGGACATCTTGCCGCTTGGGTGAAGACTTCTCCCGGTAAGTGAAACTTCGGGGGTTAGTGTTAGGATTTTTTAAGGGTGTATTGGGTGGGTTTTATTTTTAGGTTAGGGCTTTGGGCCACAATAGAGCTAAATGCCCTGTTAAGGCCAATGCCCATCCAAATGCCCTTTTAAGGGCAATGGGGAGCTTAGGTTTTTTAGTTAGGGTTTTATTTGGGGGGTTGGTTGTGTGGGTGGTGGGTTTTACTCTTGGTGGGTTGCTTGTATTTTTTTTACAGGTAAAAGAGCTGATTTCTTTGGGGCAATGCCCCGCAAAAGGCCCATTTAAGGGCTATTGGTAGTTTAGGCTAGGTTTTTTAGGGGGTGTTAGAATTAGGGTTAGACTTAGATTTAGGGGTTAATAAATATAATATAGTTGCGGCGACATTGGGGGTGGCAGATTAGGGGTTAATAAATGTAGGTAGGCGGCAATGTTAGGGACGGCAGATTAGGGGTTAATAATATTTAAATAATGTTTGCGAGGCTGGAGTGTGGCGTTTTAGGGGTTAATATATTTATTATAGTGGTGGCGATGTCTGGAGCAGCAGATTAGGGGTTAATAATTTTATTTTAGTCTTTGCGATGCGAGAGGGCCTCGGTTTAGGGGTTAATAGGTAGTTTATGGGTGTTAGTGTAGTTTTTAGCACTTTAGTTATGAGTTTTATGTTACGGCGTTGTAACATAAAAACCATAACTGCTGACTTTAAAATGTGGTACGAATCTTGACGGGATAGGGTGTACCACTCACTTTTAGGCCTCCCAGGACAAGCTCGTAATACCGGCGCTATGGAAGTCCCATAGAAAAAAGACTATACGCAATTTGTGTAAGTTGATTTGCGGTAAGGTCAAAAAAGTGTGCGGTGCCCTTAAATCTTCAAGACTCCTAATACCAGCGGTAGTAAAAAAGCAGCGTTATGAGGTTTAACATTGCTTTTTTACTCATAACGCAAGACTCGTAATCTAGCCGTAAGGATGGAAATACATTCATTGTAGTCTGTAATGGTTCCTTCAGGACCAGAACTGAAGACCTTGGGTTAGAGTAGTGAGGCTTACAGAAAGACTTGTTCTAGCAGATAATGACCTAGATATATAATTGTACAGATACCTAAGACAGTGACCTGAGTAGAAAGAATATAGAGGAGTTAAAGGGACATAAAACACTCTGAGATGGTAATATAAAATGATAAATGGTATCTATAAAAAAAACTCTGCAATATACTTTCATTATTTATTTGGTCCCCTTTTCCTATAATTTAGTTCCTGTTAGAAATGGAAGTGCAGAACACTGTTATATAACACACAGCCATTGACTGCCCACTCTAGTGACCTAACAGCATGAGAACCTAGCACAGGTGGTAAGTCCCGCAGCGACAGGCAGCAAAGTTAAATATATATGTATATGAATATATGCATATAGTTATGTGTTTTTTATTATGTGTATATACCATATTCATTTAAAAAAATATATATGTTAATAAGCATATACATAATATTTATATTTTCAGGGAACACACACACCTAGATTTAGATTTCTGCGTTAGCCTTAAAATGCAGCGTTAAGGGGTCCTAACGCTGCTTTTTAACGCCCGCTGGTATTTAGAGTTTGGCAGGTAGAGGTGTACTGCTCACTTTTTTTCCGCGACTCGAGGCTACCGCAAATCCACTTACGTCAATTGCAAATCCTATCTTTTTAATGGGATTTGCCTAACGCTGGTATTACGAGTCTTGGAGAAAGTGAGCGGTACAGCCTCTACCTCCAAGACTCCTACCGCATAAAAAAGTCAGTAGTTAAGAGTTTTATGGGCTAACGCCAGAACATAAAGCTCTTAACTACAGTGCTACAAAGTACACTAACACCCATAAACTACCTATGAACCCCTAAACCGAGGTTCCCCTACATCACAAACCCTATAATAAAATTATTTAACCCCTAATCTGCCGACCGGACACCGCCGTCACCTACATTATAGCTTTGAACCCCTAATCTGCTGTCCCTAACATCGCCGACACCTACATTATATTTATTAACCCCTTAGCTACCTAGTTAAAATAATTACAAAATTACCTGTAAAATAAATCCTAACCTAAGTTACAAATACACCTAACACTACACTATCAATAAATTAATTAAATAAATTAACTACAATTATCTAAACTAAAATGCAATTAAATAAACTAAACTATAATACAAAAACAAACAAACACTAAATTACAAAAAATAAAAAAATATTACAAGAATTTTAATCTAATTACACCTAATCTAAGCCCCCTAATAAAATAAAAAAAAAAACCAAAATAATAAAATCCCCTACCCTAAACTAAATTACAAAGTAATCAGCTCTTTTACCAGCCCTTAAAAGGGCTTTTTGCGGGGCATTGCCCCAAAGTAATCAGCTCTTTTACCTGTAAAAAAAATACAATCCCCCCCAACATTACAACCCACCACCCACATACCCCTACTCTAAAACCCACCTGATCCCCCCTTAAAAAAACCTAACACTACCCCATTGAAGATCACCCTACCTTGAGCCGTCTTCAGCCAGCCGGCCACCGATGGGACAGAAGAGGACATCCGGAACGGCAGAAGTCTTCATCCTATCCATGCAGAAGAGGACATCCGGACCGGCAGATATCTTCATCCCAGAAGCATCTTCTATCTTCATCCTTCCGGAGCGGAGCGGAGCCATCTTCTATCCAGCTGACGTGGAGAAATCCTCTTCTTCCGACGGACTAACGACGAAGGAAGGTTCCTTTAAATGACGTCATCCAAGATGGCGTCCCTCGAATTCTGATTGGCTGATAGGATTCTATCAGCCAATCGGAATTAAGGTAGGAAAAATCTGATTGGTTGATTTAATCAGCCAATCGGATTGAAGTTCAATCCGATTAGCTGATTGGATGAGCCAATAGAATTGACCTTGCTTTAATACAAAGTTGCCTGTAAAATAAATATAAATCCTAAAATAGCTACAATGTAACTATTAGTTATATTGTAGCTATATTAGGGTTTATTTTATAGGTAAGTATTTAGTTTTAAATAGGATTAATTTATTTAATTATAGTCATTTTAGTTATCTTTATTTAAATTATATTTAATTTAGGGGGGTGTTAGGGTTAGACTTAGGTTTAGGGGTTAATAACTTATAATAGTATTAAATTATAGTAGCGGCGACATTGGGGCGGGAGATTAGGGGTTCATAATTGTAGGTAGGTGGCGGCGATGTTAGAGAGGGCAGATTAGGGGTTAATAAAATGTATTATAGTGTTTACGAGGCGGGAGTGCTGCGGTTTAGGGCTTAATACATTTATTATTGTGGTGGCAATGTCCGGTCGTCAGATTAGGGGTTAATAAGTGTAGGTAGGTGGCGGCGACATTGGGAGGGGAAAGATTAGGGGTTAATAAATATAATATAGGTGTCAGCGATGTTAGAGACAGCAGATTAGGGGTTCATAGCTATAATGTAGGTTGCGGCTGTGTCCGGAGTGGCAGATTAGGGGTTAATAGTATAATGCAGGTGTCAGCGATAGCCGGGGGCAGCAGATTAAGGGTTAATAAGTGTAAGGTAAGGGGTGTTTAGACTCAGGGTTCATGTTAGGGTGTTAGGTGTAGACTTAGAAAGTGTTTCCCCATAGGAAACAATGGGGCTGCGTTAGGAGCTGAACACTGCTTTTTTGCAGGTGTTAGGTTTTTTTTCAGCCAGCTCAGCCCCATTGCTTCCTATGGGGATATCGTGCACGAGCACGTTTTTCCAGCTTACCGCTACCGTAAGCAATCCTGGTATTGAGGGTTGAAGTGGAGCTAAATTTGGCTCAACGCTCACTTTTCTGAGGCTAACGCAGCCATTCAGAAAACTCGTAATACCAGCGTTGTCTTAAGGGTGCGCTGGAAAAAAAAGGCTCGTTAGCAACGCATGGCTTTACCGACAAAACTCCAAATCTAGCCGACAGTTTCCTAACACCTCAATGTAAAGGCACTTTTCAGTGCAGTTTTTCTTAAACGCCCCACACTCGCCAACTTTCACCCCTCATAACTGCTTCTTGCAGTTATTTTATTTAAAAAGAAAAATGCTACAACTTTTTTTTTTATTAAAAACACTACAACAAATTTGGGAGCAATTGGGGGAAATTTGGAAAATTATCCAGAGATCTGATTTCTGGTTAATTTTTTGAGCATTAATTGCTACCTTAAGCTTGTGGTAATGGCTGGTTATTTATCGCGCACCCATGGGCGAATTTTCCCGTTTACCAGAATACAATGAATTAGCACTCCGCTTGTAATTTAGCCCATAGGGGTATATTTATCAAAGCGTCAATCTTGGTGCATTCGCTGGTGTCAATACGCTCGCCAGACATCACTGCCGCAGATCCACATACCCTTGCCCTTATTTATAAAAAAAACTTCAAAAACACGTGCGTCAAGTACGGCGCGATGAGCATCGGACTGTTGTTAACTAACAGTCATTGATGTTGCGGTTATTCTGGCCTAGATTTAGAGTTTGGCGTTAGCCGTCAAAACCAGTGTTAGAGGCTCCTAACGCTGGTTTTGGGCTACCGCTGGTATTTAGAGTCAGTCAGGAAAGGGTCTAACGCTCACTTTGCAGCCGCAACTTTTCCATACCGCAGATCCCCTTACGTCATTTGCGTATCCTATCTTTTCAATGGGATCTTTCTAACGCCGGTATTTAGAGTCGTGGCTGAAGTGAGCGTTAGAAATCTAACGACAAAACTCCAGCCGCAGAAAAAAGTCAGTAGTTAAGAGCTTTTTGGGCTAACGCCGGTTCATAAAGCTCTTAACTACTGTGCTCTAAAGTACACTAACACCCATAAACTACCTATGTACCCCTAAACCGAGGCCCCCCCCCCACATCGCCGCCACTCTAATAAAATTTTTTAACCCCTAATCTGCCGACCGCACACCGCCACAACCTACGTTATCCCTATGTACCCCTAATCTGCTGCCCCTAACACCGCCGACCCCTATATTATATTTATTAACCCCTAATCTGCCGCCCCCAACGTCGCCTCCACCTACCTACAATTATTAACCCCTAATCTGCCGACCGTACCTCACCGCCACTATAATAAATGTATTAACCCCTAATCTGCCCTCCCTAACATCGCCGACACCTAACTTCAAGTATTAACCCCTAATCTGCCGACCAGACCTCACCGCTACTCTAATAAATGTATTAACCCCTAAAGCTAAGTCTAACCCTAACCCTAACACCCCCCTAAGTTAAATATAATTTAAATCTAACGAAATAAATTAACTCTTATTAAATAAATTATTCCTATTTAAAGCTAAATACCTGTAAAATAAACCCTAATATAGCTACAATATAAATTATAATTATATTGTAGCTATTTTAGGATTAATATTTATTTTACAGGCAACTTTGTATTTATTTTAACCAGGTACAATAGCTATTAAATAGTTAATAACTATTTAATAGTTACCTAGTTAAAATAATTACAAAATTACCTGTAAAATAAATCCTAACCTAAGTTACAATTAAACCTAACACTACACTATCAATAAATAAATTAAATAAAATACCTACAAATAAATACAATTAAATAAACTAACTAAAGTACAAAAAATAAAAAAAGCTAAGTTACAAAAAATAAAAAAATTAATTACAAACATAATAAAAATATTACAATTTTAAGCTAATTACACCTACTCTAAGCCCCCTAATAAAATAACAGAGCCCCCAAAATAAAAAAAATGCCCTACCCTATTCTAAAATTAAAATAGAAAAGCTCTTTTACCTTACCAGCCCTTAAAAGGGCCCTTTGCGGGGCATGCCCCAAAGAATTCAGCTCTTTTCCCTGTAAAACAAAACATACAATACCCCCCCAACATTACAACCCACCACCCACATACCCCTAATCTAACCCAAACCCCCCTTAAATAAACCTAACACTAAGCCCCTGAAGATCTTCCTACCTTGTCTTCACCATGCCAGGTATCACCGATCGCTCCAGGATCCGAAATCTTCATCCAAGCCCAAGCGGGGGCTGGAGATCCATCATCCGGCTGAAGTCTTCTATCAAGTGACGGCTGAAGAGGTCCAGAAGAGGCTCCAAAGTCTTCCTCCTATCCGGGCAGAAGAGTAGATCCGGACCGGCAACCATCTTCTTCCAAGCGGTCACAAGCGGCTCCATGTT